>NC_056730.1:212014356-212200705 GCF_019279795.1 Protopterus annectens
TGATAAATCTATCCCTCCAGCACGTCCTATTTATATCCGTGCTAAGGTTTAAGTCGCTTGCTCTAGTGGTTTTGGTGGATTTGGATTTTTTGAGGTGGAGCATGTCCATTAATTCCGGGTTGGACATGGCCTTGTATGTCAGGCACATGTCACCTCTGAGCAGACGGTATGCAATTGAATAGAGCTGGAGTTTCTTCAATCTGGCAGCATATGACAGATTTTGGAGTCCCTTTATCCTTTTGGTGAGGAACTTTTGGGGTCTCTCCAATTGCTGCAGATGTTGGGTGAGATACATCCCGAATGGGGCATTGTACTCGATCATTGGTCTGATAAGTGAAGAGTACAGGGAACAATGACCTCACTAGATCTGGATGTGAATCCTTCATGATCAGGTGGGCAATGTAGAAGGTCTTTCTAACCACTTTAGCAACGTGAGTGTCAAAAGAAAGGCCACTGTCAACCTGGGTCCCCAGGTCCCTGATAACCTCTTCTGTGCTTAGTGGATTGCCACCTATATGGTAGCTTGGGGTTACCTTGTTTTTCCCAAAGGGTATGACTACACATTTTTTGGCATTTAACTTCAGGCCATGGCTCTGGCACCAGCTATCTGTTTCCGTGAGTCCCTTCTGAAGGATATCTGTGTCCGATGCACTTTCCACTATGGCGCCCAGTTTGCAGTCATCTGCAAACTTTGTCAGCCAAAGTCCTCCCATGTTGGCCTGTACTTCTGAGAAGTAGATGCCGAACAATAGGGGGCCAAGGACCGAGCCCTGTGGGACACCACTTGTGACCGGCTTGGAGTCTGACATAGCGCCAGCAACTCTAACCCTGTGGGTTCTGTCCTTAAGCCAGTTTGCAACCCATCTTGTGACATATGGGTTTACATTTAAGCTGGTAAGTTTTTCTACAATACCCAAGTGGGGTATTGTGTCGAAAGCCTTTGCAAGGTCAAGGTAGGCTGTATGGACTGCCTTTCCTTCATCAATGGCCTTGGTGACTGTTTCAAGAAGTCGACCAAGTTCAAAAGGCATGATCTGCCCTTGACGAAGCCAAACTGGGTCGGGTCCAATGTCTGCAAGTCCCCTATATCTTTGTTTATGAGCTCCATTATGATCCTCTCCATAGCTTTGCAGACTAGACTTGTTAAGCTTATGGGGCGTAATTACCAGGGTCCGTAGAGGCACCGCCTTTGTGGAGTGGGACCACAGTTGCCGTACGCCACTCCTTGGGCACGTATCCTGTGGTAAGGCTGAGATTAAACAGCTGCCTTATGTGCAGGTTTAATTCCTCATTTAGCTCATGTAGCACACAGCCGGGACACCATCCAGTCCCATTGATGCTGTGTTTTTAGCTTTAGAGAGAGCAGCTTTCACCTGCGCATTTGAGATGTCTGGGAGGCTACACTCGGCTGGGATAGTTATCTCTCTTTTAGGGGAGAGGGGTGAAGTTTGCACTGAACCTGTCTGCCAGTATGTTGGCAATGTCTGTGGGTTCAGTGATTTTTGTATCATTTTGGACTAATTCTGAGCATATCTGGGAGTTTCCACCCAGGTTCCTAACATAGCTGAAAAAGGCCTTATGATTGTCCTTTGAATCCATGGCAATTTTTCTCTCAAAACTGGCCTTAGTTGATTTTATGAGTGCTCGTATTTTTTTACTAATAATGATCAGGGGTGACTTCCCTTTATTGGATTTTGTTCTGTCATGTAATAGCTTTCTCCTCTTATTGTAAAGTTTGTTAATGGCTGGGGTCCACCAGACTGGATGTTTGCCCTTTGTGGAAAGAGTTTTGGTTTTATTTCGGATTGCCTGATCCATGCATTCCTGGAGGTGTTCATAGAAGGCATTTGTAAGGGCTTCCGCAGCTTGGGTTGTGGTTTCCACTGGCTCAGGGGCCTTGAAGGATACCACACCAGTTT
The DNA here is from genome assembly GCF_019279795.1 of Protopterus annectens. Taxonomy (NCBI): domain Eukaryota; kingdom Metazoa; phylum Chordata; order Ceratodontiformes; family Protopteridae; genus Protopterus; species Protopterus annectens. Next base: position 212,016,276 of record NC_056730.1, read on the forward strand.
TGAGTAGTGTGAAGTTTGCTTTAGAAAGTTCTTCACTGTGGTCTTTTTGTTTGGGGTGGGGCGGATGTGGATTTCCAGTGAGATTAGTTTATGATCAGATCTCACCAATGAGGGATATGCTTCCGGTGTGGAGCATTTTGTCCCCATGTTTGTGATAATGAGATCTAGTATATTTTCTCCTCTCGTGGGAACAGTGACTAGCTGTTCCATGGCATTTGAATTTATGAACTCCAGGAACCGTTGGGCTAGAGAGTTAGGGCTTGAGTAATGTTCCCAGTCTATATTCGGGTAGTTGAAGTCACCCAATATGATGGTGTTTGGAGATACATTTATACCCTCCAGTGTCTTCAGGAAGGCTGTGTGGGGTTCCTGAGTTTGAGAGGGTGGCCTGTAGCATGCTACAATTTGTAGAGCAGTTTTGCCTATGGTTAGTTGCACCTGGATGGTTTCTGAAGCTTTGTGCGTTGCTACCAACCTGGAGGTGTGGGTATCCTTTATGAATATGGATACACCCCCTCCTTTTGTGGTGTGGTCCGGGTTTTGGGGCCAGAATGCATGATATGAGTTAAAACCTAATAGTGCCGGGGTGCTCTCAGGAGCCTTGAACCAGGTTTCAGTTACAGCACAGACATCGATGTTCTCCATACTGAGAAGGGCCTCGAGTGCGTGCATTTTGAGATTTAGACTTCTGGCATTGAGCAGCATTACCCTCAGTTTCTTCCCATTTTTGTTTTCAAGGGTGGTAGGTTTAGAATTTGAGCCTTGCCTAAAAAGGCACTATGGGGTGGCAAGAGCCTTAGCCAATATCCGGAATCCCAGGGGTGACAGGTGCAAGCCGTCCCTTGTGAAGCAGCGTGGCTTGTCAAGCATGTCATCCCAGGCAGACAGACACTGGATCCCCTTTGAATGACACCAGACATTAAGCCAATTGTTAAAGCTGATCATCTTGTCTCTTTATTGTGGCATCATTCTTGGTGAAGGAAGGATACTGCTCAGGGTCAGGGTAATACCTGCCTGGGCTACATAATCAGAGAGCTCCTCTATGTCTCTTTTCATGTAGTCCAGGGAGGTACGTCTCAGGTCGTTCACACCAGCATGGACAATGACTGTGTCATATTTGTACTTGCCGTGGAGTGACCCGAGTGCTTGTGTTATGTGGCGGATTCTAGCACCCGATAGGCAGCTTACTGTGACCCTCTCCTTGTTCAGCCTGGTGAGTGGGACGTCAGTGTGTCTGACTATGGAGTCACCTATGACAAGTATGTTTGGTGTTGTATTTGGCCTTAAGGGCTGTGACTGCTTTGCACACTGATTTTGTGGTTTATGTATTGCTTGTGGGGTGTCTTGAGGTAGCAGTTGTTTGGGTGTCTGCTTTGGAGGCCTCTGCTGTTTAGGTAAATTTTTACTCAGAGCCCCCGAGTATGTCTTTGTGTGTTTATGTGTTTGATTCAGTGGTGTGGTAGCATTATGTGAGGCTGGTTTTGTGGTGTGTGTAGTTGCCTTCTCCTCCTGTCTGGTCTTGCCAGTCCTGAGTTGAGACAGTTCAGCCTCCAGTTTGGCTAAATAGCTGCATCTCTTGCAAGTATTTGTGTTATGTGGGAGGAGGAGAGGGTTGTCTGTGTACATGAGGCAATTGTAACATTGCCTCAATATTCCCAGATTCACCAACTGGGCAGGAGAGGACACCAGCATCTGGCCCTTCGACATGCTAGAAAAATTAAGAAGTTAGGTATGAGACTGAATAAGAGAGGACTTAGTAAGGAAGTGGGTATTCCTGGGGGGGGTTCGCAAGTGAGGGACTTTGTATAATATAGAAGTGACAAGTGCTGAGCTTTTTTTTTTTTTTTTTTTTTTTTTGAGAAAAAAAAAACTTTTAGGAACAAGTGCTGCGCATTTTAGTAAAGGGATATACTGTTTAGGTTACTAGTAGAGCAGTTCTAAGGGAAAAAATGAAGAACAGACTTTATGGAGCCAGAAAAAGTTTAACCTTGTTAAACCGGCGCTGCCCGACGCTGCTCTAGTGGCAACTCTGCGCTAAATCGCGCTAAAGCACGCTAAAGCATGCTTTATAGCAGGGGGCTGGAAAAGGCAGGAAATGACCCAAAATGGCCACTGAACTACAAGTTACTGTCTTAAACCACTCCTCCACAGCTCAGTACTCCCCACTCCCACTGGTGAGTAAAGAAACTTCCCCCTGACCAAACAAAGAAAATGGAGAAGTACAGGAACCAAGACAAAGCCCAGGGATCAGCAAAATCTGATCACTGGAACAAACTAGCCAGGAAAGTTAGGAGAACAAGAATTTGTTTTGTTTTTTTTCAAGTTTTTTTTCACAGACAGAACAGAAAACACAATAAATGCTTTGCTTTTCGATTAAATGCTATCAAAAGCTAGTACACTTGAGTGTATTAGCCTGTACTTTAACTTTTAAGCAAACTTAAACTAAGAAGTGCAACCAACAATTAAAGCTTATAAAAGCAGGAAAAACAGGTAATACCACTATAAGATAGACAGAAACAGTCGTCGAATAACACAAATGGTCGAAAAATGCAAGAAAAAATACTTAAAATCTGGAAAGTTGCTTTTTCTGTCCTCTGCTGCTCTAGGAACTCTGCTGGATACCACGAGGAGCTGTGCTGAGTTCTCTACAGCCAGAAAAGCCTGCCAAAGCTTGCTTTATAGCAGGGGGCTGGAAAAGGCAGGAAATGACCCAAAATGGCCACTGAACTACAAGTTACTGTCTTAAACCACTCTTCTGAGGACAAACAGGCAGCTCAGTACTCCCCACTCCCACTGGTGAGTAAAGAAACTTCCCCCTGACCAAAGAAAGAAAATGGAGAAGTACAGGAACCAAGACAAAGCCCAGGGATCAGCAAAATCTGATCACTGGAACAAACTAGCCAGGAAAGTTAGGAGAACAAGAATATATATATCTTTTTTCAAATTCTTTTCACAGACAGAACAGAAAACACAATAAATGCTTTGCTTTTCGATTAAATGCTATCAAAAGCTAGTACACTTGAGTGTATTAGCCTGTAGTTTAACTTTTAAGCAAACTTAAACTAAGAAGTGCAACCAACAATTAAAGCTTATAAAAACAGGAAAAACAGGTAATACCACTATAAAATAGACAGAAACAGTCATCGAATGACACAAAAGGTTGGAAAATGCAAGAAAAAATATTTAAAATCTGGAAAGTTGCTTTTTCTGTCCTCTGCTGCTCTAAGAACTCTGCTGGATACCACGAGGAGCTGTGCTGAGTTCTCTACAGCCAGAAAAGCCTGCCAAAGCGTGCTTTATAGCAGGGGGCTGGAAAAGGCAGGAAATGACCCAAAATGGCCACTGAACTACAAGTTACTGTCTTAAACCACTCCTCTGAGGACAAACAGGCAGCTCAAGTACTCCCCACTCCCACTGGTGAGTAAAGAAACTTCCCCCTGACCAAACAAAGAAAATGGAGAAGTACAGGAACCAAGACAAAGCCCATTATATATAAATATATATATATATATATATATATATATATATATATAAGTTACATCTGTACAAAACAACATACATTTGCTATGCTGGGAGCTGCTTACACCCGCGCAGGCGCACTTGCATATCCTTATTGTGAGTTACATATGCTTACTGCCGCTTCTTTGTGCTTACGTGTGCCTTATTCATTATGACAGTACCACTTTGATTGATGGAATCCGGTTAACGGCCCCATGCGAAACACACGTTCACCTTTACATGTTTAAATGTTGGCTTTACAGCACAGAGGCATTCATTACACAAGAAAATTATATGTGCTATAGTCGTACTTGAATCGGGAATGCCTTTACATTAGACGGATGCCCATGGTTCATAGCTACCCTAACATACGCCTCACCGCTTCACTTACACAGCAGGCATCCATTCTCCTGCTGGGAAAACCACAGTACTACAAGTGACACTCCCTATTCCCTACTGCTCTGGACCCATGCTGCATGTTTACTCACTCCAAGGATAGTTTTTTCAACGCTGCTCCGGCACAATGAAGGCTGTCCTGTTTACCCAGCAAAATGATCAATCCTTTGACACTCCAACCACCGAAATAAATTTAAACTAAGAGAATTTTATTGTGAAACAAATATAATCACAAAATAAAGAACAAATTATATAAAAATGTTAAAAATAAACTGATTTAGCGCTTTCATCTCCATGCGGAGACTTCTTCAGAATCCCTCACTCCAAGGATATTCAGAACTCCAAAGCTTATAGTCCTGGCAAATACGTTTGTTTGATTGTCAGGGTGTTCATGTGGTGGTCCGGTTTTGGCTTGTGAGACTGGTGACCGGAACTGCCCTGTACCTGTTCAAATGTCAGACGTAGCACATGGACAGAGTTGGTCCCAATTTTAACATTGTACATGTGTTTACAGACGCAGGGGTTTGGGCACCTCTGACCACATTCTTATGTTGGCACTACATAATATAGGGTGGGGGTGGTTCCACTACATAATACAGGGTGGGGGGGTGTTTCCACTGGTGTTTCCCTTCACATTTGACTATTTCATTCATTCATATATACGATGATTATTATTCTGGACATCACTTATGAATTCACTACAGGTATGCAATAGTACTGTCAACAAATGTGACAGTTGGTTTGTGTACATATGTGTACAGACCTCTGTAATACTCAGGCACTAATTTCAACAGTGACAGGGACAAGGCAATGACAAATCAGGCACAATCACAGACACTTCTACAATATTAGTACTATTAACTTGAAACGTGTTAACAGATTCAGAGCCATATTTATTAATACTTATTTTCTGCAGTTAAAAGCGTCTATTACTCTTAACTATTGTCATTAGTCATTCAAGTGTCATTCAACACCTTTCCTCCAAAGGTTACTGGTTTTGTGAGTGATTAAGAGACTGGCCAGTTATTGTGAGAATGCTCTGACCATTGGTAGGGTTGCCACATTTTCATATGTACAGGATAGAATATATTCTGGACACACCAGATTGTTTAGGTTAACACATACACATGGTCAGTACATGGTTTAGAACATTCATTACTTTCCTAGATGAGAGCCTATTGGTGTAGCACTTTAGTTGCTTATTCTGTTTCTTGTATGATTTACATATTTTACATCCAGAAATAACTGTTTTAGGCAACTGCTACATGAAGTATGGTACATAGTTATTTCCTACAATCACAGGGCATTTGCTATTGTATCATTCTTGGTCAGCACACACCTACCCAAACAGTGACTGTCCCTCACACAGTGGGTCAGGAGGTACCCTGTTTATGTCAGCACCTTAATCACCCTATTTCCAAGTGGGGAGACGTGCGTCACAGGCAGGAGTTTGATCCTGGGTAGTAGGTTCTGCATGACTGTCTAGAGGCTGAACAGTCTCGTTAACCACTATTGCACATACAACTTGTGTCCAGATGTCTACAGGACTGGACATCGTGTCGTGATACCAAGTCTGATGTTTACACAGGATACTTATCCCATGAGGGATATCCAAAAATTGAACAAGACAATGACCGTCCATTCCTTTGGATTTACGAAAACGTGTTAGGGTTTTACATGCAAGGGATACATAATTTGCAATCCTGACACTGCCTAGGGTGACACTGCCTACTACATATGAGTAGTGGTCACTATGTGTAGATATGGCTGCGCCAAGCTAGTAGCCCAAGTATGGCTGGATTTGGTGGACATTCAGGAATGGGGGCGGGTTGTGTGCTGTGGAGGGGATGATGGGTATTCAATTATGCATCCAGGTGTGTTGCATTTGGATGGCCCAGTTCCATCCAGACCATTCTCTGGGTATGTGCCGGTGATGTTTCTGTACATGTGTATCGCACATTTTAATATTCATATGTTTGTGTGATTATGTTCTACAGGTTGTATTGCGGATGTGTATGTTTGTTCTTTGTGTTTCTTTCTGATTCACCCGCTGCTCCCTCATACACCTACAGTTCACCTATTGTGCATCCAACACAGTCTCGCCTTTGTGGATTATACCATTACCCACCCCCCACACACACACAAATATTCTTGACACTCCATCCATCCCTTCTTTGGTTGATGGCCCATGGCATGGTCAAGGGAACACATTGCATACACTTCATATGTCAAGTACCTGTATGGTTGTGAGGACTACCCTGGCATTTTCACCTTCCACATGCTGTATATCATGCACATAGGTACACGCAAATACATAACTTTCATGACATGGTAGGTACACCCGGGTAATACCCATTCAACTTTGACACATCCTGACAAGAACGGCTTGGACCGCATATGGGCTAATTTTGGCCGAATGCTCTGACCATTGGTAGGGTTGCCACCTTTTCATATGGCCAGGATGGGATATATTCTGGACACAAATCAGATTTTACAGGACAACACATACCCACAGTCAGTACTACGGATAAGACTTTTGTTTTATGCCTACATGTTAGCTTATTGTTGTAGCAGTTCATATGCTCCTTCTGTTTCATTTACTTGCTTATTCTATTTCTTGTAACGTGATCTGTTACATACGGAAATAACTATTGTATGTGACTATTACATGCAATGTGGGACATAATTATGTCATATGGTCCCAGGATATTTTACATTTATAATAGTTTTGGTATGGACACAACTGCCCAGCTGTGTACTATCCCTCACAATGTGGGACAGGTGGTAACCCTGACCATTGGGCTAGACATATCTATTGGCAGCTCGCTAACATGATGCGTTTCACTTCCACTTGGTATAACTATCTACACTATGTTAGAATACGGGCACACGGTTTTAAATGTCATTTGTTCGAGGGATGGAGACTCGATATTCGCTAATGTGCATTTGTGTTTGCTTCTTAATTTTGTGTTCGCAAGAACTGTCTTCATGCTTTGCATACGTTTCAGTATCCACGGACACTGACAGGTGTGATTACTATTGCAGGCAGATTGTAATATTCAAGCATTTTAGGTTGCACGTCAACAGCCAACATTTCCACCCCTCCATGCGGCACTTCGACACGCCCCATGCACTTGCGCTCATTTCCTATGCACATGGCTGTGGCGGCAGCGCGCCTTCATTAATATGCATATGGCGCTACTGTGCCATCTACACACCACACGGTCGGTGCAAGCCTAACACCGGCCTTACGCCAAGGTTCATGAATCCGGGGGTCTGTTTTATACTAGCAGTGTCCCTTCAGATATACTTTATTACCACACTTTCTTTGTTGTTTTATTATATAGCTTGCTTATCTTTAAACCATTTATTATAACAAAGTCCCTTTGTTCCTTTGTTTCAGTATTACTTCCCATCCCACTGCAAACTCTATTGCTCAGTTATTTCAGGATATAATATTCTGCAGTTAATTTAGGCTGTCATGTTTTAGACAACTGCACCAATCTTACTAAGCCCCCTTTCATACCTTCTACACCTTCTGGCATATAATCATGTAGCATAGCTTTGTGTCATCAGCACAAAATAAATATTTTCCCTTTTATACCATATAAAGAATCCCATATATGAGCATTACAAAGGAGTAAAAAGACTCTACACATCACATCTGTCAAGTATATCTCATTCTGAGCTTTAAAATCGTTCATGTTCCACATCGTTCTACATTAGCAGTCTGTCAGATATTTGTTGCAAAACATTTTTTAACAAATATCCATGGTAAACAATTTTATATCATGTTAATATATAAAAAACTTTTATGTTAATTCATCAAAATATTTTTTTATAAATCTGAATAAATATAGGTTAACCACGCTGTGAACTTTCTATTCAAAGCTGTTATTAAATGTTCCACATTTTGGCCATCTGTTCCATATTGAGAGAAGTCGTGTTCCACATTTTGGCCATCCGTTGCATTTTATGAGAGGTTGTGTTCTACATTTTGGCCATCTGTTCTATATTATGAGAGGTAGTGGTCCACATTTTGGTCATCTGTTCCATATTATGAGAGGTAGTGTTACACATTTTGGTCATCTGTTCCATATTATGAGAGGTGGTGTTCCATATTTTGACCACCTGTTCCTTATTATAAGAGATAGTGTTTTACATTTTGGCCATTTGTTCTATATTATGAGAGGTACTATTCCATTTTTTGGCCATCTGTTCCATATTATGAGAGGTTGTGTTCTACATTTTGGCCATCTGTTCTATATTATGAGAGGTAGTGCTCCACATTTTGGTCACCTGTTCCATATTAAGAGGTAGCGTTACATCTTTTGGTAATCTGTTCCATATTATGAGAGGTGGTGTTCCACATTTTGACCACCTGCTCCTTATTATAAGAGATAGTGTTCCACACTTTGGCCATTTGTTCCATATTATGAGAGGTACTATTCCACATTTTTGGCCATCTGTTCCACATTATTTGGAGGATAGAATGTTGACAGCTATGCTCTCTATTATTCCCTGCAAGTGTATCACTAGTAATCATTATTTCATTTAAATGAATTCCATTTACAATTTCCCTCTATGGTATTTTGTCTTTATGCTAATTTAATTTTTTTTCCTGCTGATAACATGTAGATTAACTACCAAAATCCAAGAACAGTAGAAAGGTAAAACGAAATGGCAAATTGAATTATGGGTAGTTAGAAAAACTCTGGTAATGCACAATCTCTTGTCTACTCTACTGCTGATGTCTTATCTGCCACATATAGTAAGCCTGGAGTGCCAAATACTCCCAAACAAGATGTGGATATACATAGATCCCCCTCAACTATAAGTACTTAAAAAAACATTATTACATACACACCATAACTTTGTTCCTCAGTATCTCTAACTTAGTGTATGTAATCATGGATAAAATATGTCTCTAGAAAATTATATTTACATTCTAAGATTTTGCATTTAAAACTGCATTTTGAAAGGAGACAATAACAGGAAAACATTGAACCAAACCAATACTGTGCAATGGAGTTATTAGTGAATGGTCAAAAAAAGAAGGAAGGAAGGCTGCCCAGCATGAGACTAAATAAAGTATGTAGCAGTTTCCAAAACAGTATTTACCAAAGAAAGTTGTTCACTAAAAATGCTGAAGCCCAAATAGAGCTGGAAAATAATGCAATCCCTAAACTTTATAAGGTTAGGCTAGAACCCTGTTTGTTAAGTACATTCGATTGAAGTTGAATTCAGTTAGTGTGAACCACCTACTGTGTCTTTAATGATGAAAGACAAGGCATAGAAAATCTAAATCTTTGCGGATTTAAGGATTCTGTGAATCCTCTGTTGCATACCACACAGTACCTCTGCCTAGGGAAAACATCTTTTATATCCAGTTGTGGGGTAAACATTATACAAAAGCAGACCTGGCATGAGCACTCCATTAGTAAGCTGGAATATACTCTGAAGCAGTTCTCAACCAGAAATAATAAACAGTATTTGGTGTGACAGCTCCCAGGCCATATGGTAAAAAGCAGTGGATGAAATGTTACAGAGAAATCCCAAAGATACTATCTGGGTGACATACTCATGAAAGGTCTCAATAACAAAACCCACATGAGCAATTTAAAATCAGTTCTGGAGAGACTGTGACTATGGCTTCAGAGTTAGTAGAGAAGATTGTTAGTTCTTTAAAATAGAAATATCAAACTTTGGGCACCGATAAAAATCATCAAAAAGTAAAGGCTGCGCTAAGATAACTAGGAAGAAGAATGTTTCACACCTGTAATCCTATATTGTACTGGTGACGGTATAACAGATTTTTATATAATATTGTTTGTAAAGTTACAACATATGAATGGCATATTTCAGAATGGATCATACAGGAATCAGTGGATTTGCCAATGGCAATTGCTGTAAATACTGTTACCCCCAGATTCACTAACCTTCCTTGCAGGACTAGCTTAGTCCTGCATGGAAGCGCCTGTTTAGGAGCAGGATGGCAGCGTTCCATGCATAGTAATGAAGGTGCGCTGGCTGAGCTCTTAGGCTTACACGGAGCATGTACGTGTGCAGGGGGTGTGTCTGAGAGCATAGCTCTCAGAATAAACATGCCCCCTGCAATGTAGAACAGCAGAAAGTGTCAAGAAATGAGCAAGATTGCTCATAGGTGTCCGCATATCCCCACCAACAGACCCCCATGTGTACAACAGCAACAGTACATATAAATAAAATGAAGAAACCCTTTTATTTTTTTTTTAAAAAATCCGATTAAAGCTAACTGTAGGTGTGTGGGTGTGCCCATCGCTTAGCTACGGTTAAAGCAGCTGAAAAGGCTGAAGAAGATAACAAGGAAGATATATGCATATGAAGCAGCCCAGCAATAATGTAGTGGGCAGAGTATCTGCCTAATGAGGAGGTATTTTTGGTTTGAGTCCCACTGCAGCACAGTCTATTTTACATGGCAAAGCACATTATAACCAATTTATTTGTTGCAAAACCCACTAAATAACACATATTTATGAACTAGTGTACTGCAGGAAATGCACATGTGAAGTATCAGTGTCATAATGAATAAGGCACTAGTAAGCAGGTCTAAGCACAACTAAGCATATCCCCAGGCTCTACCACTAAACTGTTAGGAATTACAATTGATAATAACCTTAACTTTGATAGCCATATAAACAACACTATAAAAATCTGTAAACAAAAAAAATTGGCTCCTTATACAGAATTAAATCCTTTTTAACGTCATCAACCAGAACCAAAATTGCTCACTCTCACTTAATTTCAACTCTTCTATATGCCTCACCCATTTACACTAACCTAAAAAAAATAACATTATCAAACTAACTAATTCCTACACTAGCATTGCCCGATTTGCTACTGGCAATCCCTTTAGAACCCACCACTGTCTGAATCTACTGCAACTAGGCTGGCTAGAACTACAAAATCATTTGTTATTTACTCAACTCACCATTGTCCACAAGCTATTTTACCAACCTAACATCACTCCTATACTCTCTAACCTCATCATCCCCTACAAAAACCTAAATTCACTACGCTCTTCTAGCAAACTTCTAGCCACCATAACAAAGTCCAACAACACAGCAGGGGATTCCTTGTTCTCAAACACTGTAGGTAAAATCTGGAACCTTTTACCTATAGAACTAACCTTACTTCCAGCTCTGCCTCTCTTTAAACAAAACCTCAAAAACCACCTGAAGATCTATTGGTTATGCCCCTGCAGTAGCCCTGATTAATCCTTTGATTCATTACTTCTCATCTCCCTTTCTCACTTTTTCTTCCTAAACTCTGCTGCATATCCCTGTAAGGCCAGTACTGTAAATATTATTCCTAAAACAACCTGTTGTACTGTTATTTACCTATGTATTATACTGTATATCGACTTGTCTTATACTGTCTGACACTGTTTAGTGTAATACTTCTCTTTATTATTACGTTCATATCTTTTATCTTTTTTACATTGTGTATATATTGTTTGTATATTCTGTGTGCTAATATCAGAGCTTTTCTCCCCGGGCCTCTACTGAAAATGGAAATACATCCAGCTAGACTTACCCGGTTAACAAATGTAAAATAAAATAAATAAATAAAATAAATAAGCAGTATTAACCATATGTAAGCACTAGTAAGCATGTTCATGTGCGTTTGCGTGGGGGTAAGCATTGCCCACACAGATTAAGCAATCTGGAAGTTAACTGAGTATAAGAAACTGTAACCGGAAGTTAGCAGTGCTTAGCTCCATGCAAACCCGCGCACACCTGCTTACAACTGCTTTAAAGTGCCTTAGTCACTCTGTATCCAATGGCCCGTGGTCTACCCAGCAACAAAAATAAACAGCCTCTGCAAGGCTCAAACCCAGAACCCTGTATACTATAGTTACAATAGTTAACCACATAGCCATCATAACAGTGCATAAGACTGAGGTTTCAACAAACAAATCTTCACCAAAGGAAAATAAAACTGAACATGTGAAATGAATCCATGTACAGTGTGATTTTGTAGAACCTGCTACATAACATAAATATGTGAAATGGAGTACTGCAGTAAGGCCAGATGTGAGGTGTTATTGTAATAAAGTGTTGAAGTCCCCAGGACCTCATACAGTGTATGTACACATGAATCACAGATACCAGACACAGATATAACATGCAACAAATAAGAAATCAATGTCAGAAGGTAAATATAATGCTAATTAGATATTAAGCAATGGTAAGCATTGCATAGGTTCATAGGTTCATAGGTTGGTACTAGGCTATCGGCCCTAGGGCCTATGCAAGCCTATCCATAACAATTCCCTGGATATTTCTTCCCACAATATTTACTTCTCTAGACCCCTGTCTAGCAGGGCGACTGACATGATCCCCGGGGTGAATTTCCTGTCTCCCATCCAATCATCAAGGTTCCTTTTGAAGAGGGCCAAGGAGGCGCTCTGCTTGACATGTATGGGCAGTCTATTTCAGAGTATGGGGAATCTCTGGGTCAGGAACCTATCCCTCCAGAATATTTTGTTCATTGGGATGACAAGGTTTAGATCCCTGGAGCGTGTGGCTCTGAGGGATTGGGATTTCTTTAAGTGGAGCATGTCCAACAGCTTAGGGTTTGACAGGGCCTTGTATGTTAAGCAGAGATCGCCTCTGAGTAGACGATATGCCACAGAGTATAGCTGGAGTTTTTTTAGATGGTCAGCATATGGCATCTGCTTTAGGCCTGTGATTCTTTTAGTGAGGTATTTCTGTGGCCTTTCCAGCTGTTGCAGATGTCTTCTGAGGTACATACCAAACGGGGAATTATACTCTATAATGGGTCTAATGAGGGATGAGTACAGTGGGACAATGACCTTCTTTTTTCTGGATGAAAAGCCCTTAGTGATGAGGTGTGCCACATAGAAGGATTTTCTGACTGTTGTGGTGATGTGGTTATCGAAAGTGAGACCACTGTCCACTTGTGTCCCTAAGTCTCTCATCACACTTTTGATGTTTAGTGTCCTGCCATCTATGTGGTAATTCATGGGTACATGTTTTTTTTTCCAAATGGGATAACTATACATTTCTTGGCATTAAGCTTTAGCCCATGGCTCTGGCACCAGGCATCTGTTTCTGTAAGGCCCTTTTGTAGAATATCCACATAATTTGGGGATTCAATAATGGCTCCCAGTTTGCAGTCATCTGCGAACTTTGTTAGCCAGAGTCCCTTAGTGTTGGCCTGTACTTCAGAGAAGTAGATGCCAAACAAGAGTGGTCCCAGGACTGAACCCTGAGGCACTCCACTTGTCACTTGTCTGGAGTTGGATTTGGAGTTGGCTATTTTACAGTCTGGGTTCTGTCAGTAAGCCAGTTGGCAACCCATCGAGTGACATAGGGATTTATACCCAGCTTAGTAAATTTATCTATGATTCCATAGTGGGGGGTGGTGTTGAAGGCCTTGGTGAGGTCCAGATAGGCTGTGTGGACTGCCTTACCCTCATCCACAGCTCTGGAGACTGATTCAAAGAAGTCAGTCAGATTCAGGAGACAAGATCGGCCCTTCACAAATCCAAACTGGGTGGGGTCCAGTGTTTGAAGGTCGCTAATGTCTTTGTTTATAAGTTCCATGATAATGCATTCCATGCCCTTGCAGATCAAGCTTGTCAGACTGATGGGACGGTAGTTCCCAGGATCCAAGGCGGATCCTCCCTTGTGGAGCGGGATAACTGTAGCTATGTGCCACTCAGTGAGCAGCCACTCAGTGAGCATGAAGCCTGAGGTGAGGCTATGATTAAACATGAGGAGCCAGTTCATTTTGTAGTTCATGTAGTACACAGCCCGGGATGTCATCTGGTCCCATGGATGCTGTATTCTTAGCTTTGGAGAGTGTGGTTTCTACCTGTGTGGCCGTGATTATCGGAATTTGGCAATCTTTTGGTATTGAGATGGGCCATTTAGGGGGTGAGAGAGGGGTGAAGTTGGCACTAAATCGATCTGCCAGGATATTGGCAATATCCTTGGGATCAGTATATTTAATGCCATTCTGTTGTAGCTCAGAGCAGATCTGAGCATAGCCATTTAGATTCTTGACATAACTATAGAATGCCTTGTGGTTGTCTTTGGAATCTTTGGCAATTTTATTTTCGTAACTAGCTTTTGAGGATTTTATGAGGGATCTCAGCTTCTTACTGAGGCTGGTGAGGGAGGTTTTTGCATCCTGGGATTTTCCTCTTTTCTGCAACAGTTTCTTCCTTCTGTTGTATAGTTTGTTTATAGCAGGGGACCACCAGATTGGCTTCCTTTTTTTTGAGAAGAGCATCTTGGTTCTATTTGGGATGGCACGATTCATACATAAGTGGATGTGCTCATACAGTGCCTTAGTGTAGGATTCTGCAGTCAAACTTCCAGATCCCATCTGCGTGGGTGTTGTGAAGTTTGTCACTTCTGACTTCAGTAACATGAAGTTGGCTTTGGAGAATTTTTTTAACGCAGTTTCCTTACTTGGGGGTGGGATGTGGAGGTCAAAGGTGATTTGCTTATGGTCATACCTGACCAATGAGGGGGATACCACTCGTGTGGAGCATCTATCTCCCATGTTGGTAATGACCAGGTCTAGGATATTGGAGCCCCTGGTGGGACAATGGATTAGTTGATCCAGGGTGTTGGAATTTATGATTTCCAAGAACCGTTGGGAAAAGGAGTTGGTACCCAAGTAGTTTTCCCAATTAAAGGCAGGGTAGTTGAAATCACCCAGTATTAGGGTGTTTGGTTGTATCTTAATATTTTCCAGTATGTTTAGAAAGGTGTAGTGAAAATCTTGGGGCATGGTGGGGGATCTGTAGCAAGCTACAATTTGCATTGCAGTCTTACCTAGTGTTAGTTGCACCTTGAGAATTTCAGATGCATTGTGTTGGGCAACTAGCTTGGAGGTGTGAATATCCTTGGTGAATATGGACACTCCTCCACCGTTAGTGTTTCAGTATTGGTTTTGTGGCCGAAAAGTGTGGTAAGAATTGTAGCCTGGTATTGCAGGGGTGCTCTCTGGAGCCTTGAACCAGGTCTCAGTTACTGCACAGATATTAATGTTCTCCATTTTTAGGAGTGCCTCGAGAGAGTGCATTTTGAGGTTTAGACTTCTAGCATTGAGTAGCATTGCCTTCAGATTTTGCATGCTTGTATCTGTTACAGTGGTGGATTTATCCTTTGAACCTTGCCTAAAAAAGGCACTATAGGGGTGGCAAGAGCTTTAGATAGTAACCTGAATCCCAGGGGTGACAGGTGCAGACCATCTCTGGCAAAGCATCGTGGCTTGTTGATCATGTCTTTCCAGGCAGACAGATACTGGATTCCCTTTGAATGACACCAGAAGCTTAGCCAATTGTTGAAGTCAATTATTTTGTCCTTATACTGTGGTATCATTCTGGGTGAAGGCAGGATGCTACTCAGGGCTAGGGTCATACCTGCCTGGGTCACATGATCCAAGAGCTCTTCCATGTCTCTTTTCATGTAGTCCTGGGAGGTATGTCTCAAGTCATTCACTTCAGCATGGACAATGACAGAGTCGTATTTGTACTTGTTGTGGAGTGACTTGAGTGCATGCGTTATGTGGTGGATCCTGGCACCCAACAGGCAGCTGACTGTAATTTTCTCCTTTTTCAGCCTGGTGTGTGGGACATCGGTCTACCTGACTATAGAGTCACCTATGACTAAAGTGTTGGGTACATTGTCTTGCCTTAGGGGCTGTTGTTGGGTGGCACACTGGTGTTGTGAGCTATGTGTCACTTTGGTTGTGACTGGTGTTTGTTTGCGTTTCGGCTTCGGAGGTCCTTGTTGCTTGGGCAGGTTAATGTTAAGGGCCTCCGCATATGTGGGTTTAGTGCGTGGTGTAAGCAATGTGTAGGCTGGCTAACTCAATCTGCCCAGTGGTATACCCCTTTAAGCAATGTCAACATTAGGTAAGTAGGTTTGCCCATAGCTTAGCCTTTTCAAAACCGTCCAATCACAGGAAAGTGTGGGAAATTGGGTAAATTTAAACCCCACATGCGCCAATAATTCCCATAACTGGTTGCAGCTCCCTACTGTAGACAGAAGAGCTGGAGTAGGGGAAGGCACTCGATTTAGAGTGCAACACTGGGGCATCCAGGAGTCCGGATTCATAGTATGGCTCCTGGTAAAATGCCATGAGGAGAGACTACTGCAGGGCCAGTACCAGGGCTCTCAATATAAAGGTGGAGGCCTGGGACAGTCTCGCCTGTGACCTCACCAGTGCCACTAGTATCCCTCGGACTGGTGAGCAGGTCAGGCATAACCATGCTGACCTAAAGTGGTGGAGTGATGATCTTTTGGACCATTGGAGCCAAGAAGCAAGGCAGATGGCCGATGCCCCAGCACTAAGTACCCATTCTACTATGTAGATAATGATTGCCTAGCTTGTGTATACTATGGATAGGTAATGGCTAAATATCACTGTATTTCTCTGATAGATGCAGATGAGCGGGCTGTGAACCAACAAGCCCATGCTGCTAGGCTGCAAAGGCTGAGTCACGAGGCAGATTAGTAATATTCCTGCATGTACTGTCATACCAAATAAATATAACAGTTCTAGAAAGTGTTGTACCAGTATAAAAATGTATTGTGTACGGGATGTACTGAATAAACCAGACAATATGGCAGGAAGATTGTCATATAGGTTGCATGGAATAAACGTGTAATATCTTGTGAATAAAAGTATAACCCCTGGAGTGCTTGTGTACATCTGCTTTCATATGTTGTTGTAGTGTTGCATTCTATAAATAGTACTGTTGTATTAAGCAGTGTTACCCACACTGTTGAACACAGTTAAAATGTGTAGGAAGTTCAGTATAACAATGTTGGAAGTCCCAAGAGGACAGTCATATAGAACAATTGAGGGAGACTTAGACATAAACCATTGGAAAGCTTTACACCAATTCCCTGATAGCACAGTATACTGTAATGTCAACTGTAATATTTTTACCACACACAGCAGGGGTTTGGATCCCGGGAGTGGTAGTAAGTTGCATGCATAATCATACCCCACAACTGTACAGACTTTGCTAGAATGTTCAGATAGTATGCTGTAAGCATCATCATAACCATCAACTGTACAGACTGTGGCAGAATATTCAGGTAGTAAGCTGTATGCATAGTCATACCCCTCAACTGTTCCGATCTATCCAGTATGTCCAGATAAATGGCCCAAATCTGCTGCCCGGTAACCTGTTCCCCTGACAAATCAGTGTGATGATCCAAGAAATGTAGGCAGCTTATACTGACATATAATGGATAGTCAGACCTGAACATAACAAGAGAATGTATGTGGAAACAAACCTGTCATTGTAGCATCTCACCCAAAGTGTATGTCAGTTATTCCAAAATATGTCACATTAGCACCTGCAGCCTGTCAAGCCATGACCAGAGTGTGTGCAATAATGGATTGCTAGATATGTGTATAACATCAACATGAAATCTGGGAGTATGTGTAGTATTTGTCAGGTAGTGTTAACAAAAATTTTCCCCACAGCTATAACAGGTAAGAGGCATAGATTGTAGGTACAACACAGTTCACTAATATACTTGTCTACAAGCATGGAATCTGGGAGTATGTGTAGAACTTGTCAGGTAGTGTTAACAATGATTTGCTCAACAGCTATAGCAGGTAAGAGGTGTAGACTATACGTAAGACACAGTCCATGTAGATACTAATCTTCAAACATACCATTGTAAAAAGTAAGGACATTTGGTAGTGTAATAATACATGTAAGGGGCAGATCAGTGCAGTGACTAAGATAGTTGTGAAAATACAGGGATATATTAGTTGTTAATTGACCTCTCTCCCTCACCCAACCATATGTGCTACAATAACCTATTTACACACCTGAATGGGTATTTGTTGGGACATATGTCCTATTGGTTTATAAATATTCACATTTTGTTCTATGCATGTTCCATGAAAATACTCCCATATTGGTGGCCTGTTGCCATCAATGAAACCTTCATGCTGTTGTAATGGCCACTGTTGTCCCATATATGCAGGTGTTCTTCTCGCTCTGCACCTGTTGTAAATCTGGTGTCTTGGGTTAATGGGAATACATATGCATGCCATTATAACTAATCTTGAATGCTGTTGACTATTACTAACCGATATCTTTCTTAAAACTGTAAATCCATAGCTCGTATGGGAAGGCTGGTCCCAGCGGACCCACCTGTCCCACCTCAGCTGGCCATGGAACCAGGCATCAGCACTTCTGGGGCCCAGCCTGGGACCTCCTCCTCCACTGGCCCTGCACCACCTTCGGGTGGAACCGCTGCAGGGGATGGGGCTCGGCCCCCCTTGGGAGCAGGGGCAGAGAGGTACCTGTCACCCACCATCAGGTCTTGGCCGTGGTGCGTAGAGTGCTCAACAAGAAGATTTGAGACCAGCAACACCAGCTTGAGGGCTGTGTGGTGCAATTAGAGGGTGAGCCTCCCCTCCTACCCAACCCCCAGCACAGCCACCTTTGGGGCCATGAAGGTATAGTGGTGACTGCCCATGGGTGGGGACCTCAGTCTCACTGTTTCCCACTGTTTCCATTTGGGGGCTCATGGGCTTGCAACTTCCAAACACCCCTCCCGTCCAAGGTGTTTACCTCCACATGTCATATACCGCCCCTGTATGCATCTTGTTTGTCTTGTCAGTTAACCTACCCGAACTTCTTCCCCAAATATACCTACTACCACTACCCAACATCCCACTCTCACTTGAAAAAAAAAGGGCAATCTGTTCCCACAAAAAAATCTCACCCCATACATAGCTGTCCATTTTGCACGTATCCACTGGACAAATGTAATCCAGTCTAATTGGCATCACAACAAATTATTGTTGTCCTCACCCCAACTCAGGGGTCTGAGTGTCCAAATCTACCCCCAAGTTCAGTGTATATGCACAGCTGTTGCTGTAGAAGAAATGGGCATCTGTGGACCTTCCTTACACCCTTCCTGCACATCCCTGGCTATTTTCCCTACTGTCTTTCCCTCTTTGTGCCTCTTTTTTCACCACTGTCCTATCAACCCCTTTTTTTTTTCTTTTAAACACATTAGTGCATGGGGTAAGTGGGAATAAGCATTTTTAAGCAGCAGTAAGCAGGTTTAAGCCTGTTTGTGCAGGGGTAAGCACTGCCCACACAGATTAATCAGTCCGGAGGCTAACTGAGTATAAGAAACTGTAACCAAAAGTTAGCAGTGCATAGCTCAGCACAAACCTGCTTACAACTGCTTTAAAGTGCCTTAATCACTCTGTATCCAAGGACCAATATTCTGCCCAGCAGCAAAATAAACAGCCTCTGCAAGGATGAAACCCAGGAACCTGCACACTTTAGAGAAAGTGATTTACCACTAAGCCACGCCAGAAATGTGCAGCCCTAATGTTTTCAATAACATATCAACCTTCCCAGGTATTAAACAGTACAGAAAATGTATTCCGGCATTTAGATGTGTGTGTGTGTGTGTGTGTGTGTGTGTGTGTGTGTGTGTGTGTGTGTGTGTGTGTGTGTGTGTACATATACTAATATCTAAACAGATACAACCTATCTATATATGTATATATATATATATATATATATATATATATATATATATATATATATATATATATATATATATATATATATATATATATATATATATATATATATATATATATATATATATATGGGTCTACTTCTTTTGACCTAACTTTCATTTGCCTGACACTCATTTGACTGACCCCATTTGACTGAAATTTCATTTGCCTGACACTTCATTTGCCTGACACTTCATTTGACTCACAAGTATTATTAGCAAGAAAATGGAATATGCCCTCTTCCCCACTGCAGTGCGACCCTGGAGTTAGAATATATAGTTAGGGGGTGTGGGGGCACAGCCTCCACAACTGAGGGTGTGGGGGGCGAAGGCCCCCACTTCATTTCATATGATATTGTTAACTTTTGATGTAATATTGCTTAGTAACAGAGAAGTAAGTGGGCTTAGCCCCTACACCCCTAACTATATATTCTAACTCCAGGGTGCACTGCAGTGGGGAAGGGGCATATTCCATTTCTTGCTAATAATACTTGTCAGGCAAATGAAGTGTCAGGCAAATGAAGTGTCAGGCAAATAAAATTTCAGTCATTTGGTCTCAGGCAAATGAGTGTCAGGCAAATGAAAGTTAGGTCAAAAGAAGTAGACTCATATATATATATATATATATATATATATATATATATATATATATATATATATATATATATATATATATATATATATATATATATATATATATATATATATATATATATATATATATATATATACATATACATATATATATGACAGGTTATATATATGTCAGCAGATAGATAGATATATCTCTGTCTATATATATATATATATATATATATATATATATATATATATATATATATATAGGTATATATGGACATACATCTGAAATAACAACAACATATATGTCCACATGCATATACATATGTCTACACCTATATGTCTGCATATCCACAGCAAGGTGCATATATGTACGCAGATATATATCTATGTAGTTATATATGGACATAGTCATTTTTTTTTATATATATATATATATATATATATATATATATATATATATATATATAAGCAGATATATTTATATATATATATATATATATATAGATATTTATATATATATATATATATATATATATATATATATATATATATATATATAGATATAGATTATGTGGCCATACATCTGTAGATAGCAATGATAGATTAACAAAAACAAATATGTCCACATGCACCGGTAATGGGGTTGAGAGTCCCCAAACAATATATGTCTTGTATGAATAAGAATACCCCCCACACAGCCAAATATGTCCACCCTGCAATACACTACCAAGTGTTGCAGATCCCATAACCAGAACCTGACATGACATGGCCACAAGATGTTAACAGTACTACATCCCACCTGTATGATGTCAGGCTGGTATTGATAACATATCATGCAGTACAGTCTGGCTCCCATAAGAAATGTAAAATGTGGAAGCTATCAACATCCCCAGGATACATATACACAGACACATATATGCAGGTACATATATATATATATATATATATATATATATATATATATATATATATATATATATATATATATATATATATATATATATATATATATATACACACACACATATGTGACTACACATACACATGCAGAGATATGTACAGTAAGATACATATGTAGAAGGTGCGCAAAATATGGAACAGCCACTATGCCTACAGTTCACACCTGAACAAGTGGACACAGTATAGGCCACCCATACAAATGACAATCATTGCCTGCAACATATACTCACAGAGAGGTCATAAGAAAAAACCCACACACACGTGTGCAGAAATGGAAAGCCTTTATTTTTATACTATTACAGTTCCATATACTGTTGCTACTGTAACTGGGATTGTCTTTATAGACATGATGTGTGTGGGAGGTCACATCTGCTTTCCACATGTGTGCTATTGGCTACTGACAGATATCCTAAGGTCATTATAGGGAAGTACCGCTGCTAGCATGCACCACCCCTGTTTACTGCAGCAGAGATATTGGCCAATATATGTGGACATTCTGACGCACTCTGTACAGTCAAGAGGTATACACAGAACCCCTTAGTGCAAAACATGTGTACCATGCCTTACAATATGGATGTTAACAGCCATGTAGATGGGTTTAACACATAATGACTGGTATACATATGCCACCATAGGTTATGCAGTCACACCCTCCTGTCTGGCCTGACACATAATAACCGCTTGTACAGGGGTGCCATGGTCACATACTACCCACTAGATATCGACATACATCTGTACAGCATCCCACTGCTCTGTCTACCATACATGACTGTTAAGGAAGGCCCAGCAGCAGTACATCTGCCAAGTATCTGCACATGACATCTCAATGGGTAAGTACAGTAAGCTGCTAGGCATGTAACAATGCACTGTGCAGGCTATAGGCAGACTGGCTCAACACTGGCCTACATCTCCTATGGGGGAATGCATGTACCTGCATATACAGCAGGCTGTATAGGCATGTCACAGCACAGGGTAACATACACCTGTATGACAGTGCATAACCACAACCAGTGATAACACAGCCACATATGGCAAGCTAGCATAATATTACAGTATATGGATTATCTGCTCAGCACCATCCCCATATGTGCCACTCCACACTAACCCTACATATACTGGGCCGCTACACAGTTTGGTCTGATGGCTGACTGTGGTCTGTGGTATGGGACATGTGTGTGTATGGCCCTATAAACATGTAAGCCAATACGGTAACATACAGTGGAGCAGCATGTAACATCAGATAGGATGGGACCTAGGACAATGACAACTACCACAGTCTGTATACAGGCCAAGGAACATATTAACAATACACACACACTGTCAACATTCATCATAAATACACAGACCTCAGTACTGTACAAACAACCACATTATGTCCAGGTTATGTCATCAAATATAACCACTACTGTACATAGTGGCTTGTTATCAGATATGATGATACTAATTATGATGTACAGCACATATGAACCTCTTAATGTATGACATATGTACAAAGGTTGACTGAGTTGTGGCTGGAAGCACATATGCAGGGCCAATACTGACATGTTGCTGTGATAACAGCATACATTTACTGTTGTAACAGGGTTTGTTGCAACATATGACCTATGAAGGATATGAAGTCAGTAACTGTCATGGCTTACACCATCTACAGACTGCAATCCTCACACTACTTTTTGCAGTTTACAGATACATGTTCTGTGGGTAACACATGACACCAAAGGCACCACACACTGCCCAGTCTGTAGATGCCCTGCAGATGGGAAGACCTCATAAACATACAACTGACATGGCAGGTATTAATACATGTAGGACAGCCATATCCACACACACCCTGTTAAACCAACATTACTCTGAATGCATTATAGCAGCATTTACAGTCATAGTCAGGTCAGGCACATCCCCCTCCTGTGTGTTGGCTTGTTTCCACAGTGTATGTTGTCAGAGGTAAATCCCCACTCCATCTGAGATGCTGTTTGCCAAACAACAGAATGAGTTCCTGCTCACAGTGACTGAAAAGGACCAACACAAACATGATGTACCTAGATATTGGAGTGTGTTTCCATGCATTTGGCTATGGGAATGTTACCACAGCTGGTCCACATACAATCAGCTAGGGTAGGGCTGCAATTAATGCAGAGGCCATCAGCTGATCATGAGCATTACCTAAAATACACACGCTGCTGCCTAAGAAAAGCAGGTATAGGTTTCCACATCCACCAGTGAGGGAGTGAGGGAGGCAGACAGTGGCACCGACAAGTCTGGGAGGGGTGGGAGAGTAAAAATTAAGTATGTTTGTATCATACACCTGATGACTATGTACTGCTATCACAGTCCTATGCAGTTGTTGGATGCACCACATACGTTACCTGTGGTGGAGTCCACAGAACATATATGTGCTGGTGAGTGACATCTGCAACAGGGATATGGTACCTATACGGTAGGTGATGTACACGTGCCTGTCCACCTGAACAGGTGCCAGCATCATCACAGCCAAACTCTCACAGGAATGCACATATATTGACACACTTGGCAGGGCCAGGGATACAAGTCATCACTAGTGAGATTGCCACAACACATTACTGTGCAGGTATCACCTGCACCACATGGGTCATACGGAGGTTATATGGGCATAGGGTATGGGGAGGTGTCTGACATCAGACAGCATGCATCCGTATGCCACTGGGGGTTGTAGTGAGTGTGGATGTGATCATACACGTCATACAACACACACACAAACACAGAGGGTGCCAGTACTGACATGCATGGTTGCATGTCTGCACAGGTATGTGGTGGTTGACTGTGGCAGATGGCTATACAAGGATAGGTGATGGGTATACCTTGGCATCAGGCCACATGACAATGGTCTGCATTGAGGCTCAGGCCTGTGGTTTCCGCATATGCCCACACAGGTGGGTATTGTATCCACCATCCAGTCACCTGGGTGGCTATTGCATGTGGCCAATGCTGTGCATCGTCTGCCATGTATGTGTTCCCTAGTCCATGACATGGATGGTGTCTGGGATGTGCACACCTCCCACATGCATGAACAGTGACATGTGGAACTGTACCTGGGGTGTCGGGCCCATGTTGTGTACACAGATTATCATCAGATGTGCCAGTCATGTTCACCTGTGACAGGAACTGGTAATGGACAGCAGGTTAACCCTGCACCTACATTGATAGCATGCTAACAGTATTCCCTGGTGTCAGTGGCATCTGTCCAGGCATGGTATGTCCTTTGTGGGTCACATGTGATGGCACTACAGGTGTTGCAGGTGTCCAGTGGGGAACATGGAGAAGTGCACTGTCTGCATGTATGTGCCTATTGGACAGATGGGCAGGGTGCCATGCCCTCTGTAGGCCACTGCAATCACTCCATAGTTACTATCAGTCACCCATATGCAGTGTACTACACACATATTGGCTGTGTGTGTGTGTGTGTGTGTGTGTGTGTGTGTGTGTGTGTGTGTGTGTGTGACATGGGTTGAGAGTGTGCTCTGGGTAATACTAGGGTTGCTAACTGTGATTGCCTGGCCGTGATGTCACGTGTATAGGTATGGATTTGCACCCCAACCTCTTGGCTATTTCACATCTGTTATCCCTGTACAGTGGGCATTGTGATATAGGGCCACCATAAAAGACATTTGCAAAACCCACCCCACATTAGGCCCAGGTGTCACACACAATACAAGTTACACACACACACACCTGTCATGTCTGGGAGTCAAACCCCTATCTAATTAGCTTAGTACACTATAGCACTACGCAGTTATAGTATATACCACAGAGATTATAGAAATGCTCCTTCCCCAAAGATGTATTTCACATTGGATGACATCAGCAGGACTGCCAAAGTAGGCCATTGGACATGTACTGAGTGTGACTAGCCTAAAATGCATTGGGTATAGAACCTGTAACAGAGATCTATATCACACTTCAGCATTATACAGTTACAGGACACACTTAAGGAGATTACTGGGCTACATTTTTCCCATCAGAAGCTTTGCCAAAGTAGAGCATACAAATTGTATGGAGTGTGACTACTCTAAAAGCATTGCTTTCTACACAGACAGACACACACTTGCCACGTCTGGGAGTAGAACAGCTACCTACCTAATTTATCGCACTACAGCAGTACGCAGTTACAGGACAAGCTACAGATATTACTAGGCTACATCCTTTCCAAAGGTGTATTTCTAGATGGATGACATCAGCAGATTTGCCAAATTAGTGCATTTAAATTGTAGGGGGTGTGACTACCCTAAAAAGTATTGCTCCCTACACAGACAGACAGAAACAAACGCAAACAGTTACTATGTCAAGGAATTGAACTCCTACCTAACTATTTTATCACACTACAGCAGGAAGCAGTTATGGGACATGCCATTGAGACTATTGGGATGCAACCTTTCCAGGGATGTATTTCTAGGTGGATGACATCAGAAGCTTTGCCAAAGTAGAGCATACAAATTGTATGGAGTGTGACTACCCTAAAAGCATTGCTTTCTACACAGACAGACACACACTTGCCACGTCTCGGAGTAGAACAGCTACCTACCTAATTTATCACACTACAGGAGTACGCAGTTACAGGACATGCGACAGATATTAGTGGGCTGCCTCCTTTCCAAAGGTGTATTCTAGATGGATGACATCAGCAGCTTTGCCAAAGTAGTGCATTTAAATTGTAGGGGGTGTGACTACTCTAAAAAGCATTGCTCCCTACACAGACAGACAGAAACAAACACAAACAGTTACTATTGTCGAGGAATTGAAGTCCTACCTAACTATTTTATCACACTACAGCAGGATGCAGTTATGGGACATGCCATGGAGACTCTTGGGATGCAACCTTTCCAGGGATGTATTTCTAGGTGAATGACATCAGCAGCCTTACCAAAGCAGAGGATTGCAATTGTAGGGAGTGTGACCACCCCAAAAAGCATTGCTCTCTACTCAGACAAACACACACGCATACACACACAGTTGCCAAGGCTGGAGTTAGAACTACATAACTATTTTATCACACTACAGCAGTACACAGTTATGGGACACACCATGGGGATTACTGGGATACAACTTTTCCAGGGATGTATTTCTATGTGGATGACATCAGCAGCCTTACCAAAGTAGAGCATTGCAATTGTAGGGAGTGTGACCACCCTAAAAAAACACTGCTTATTACTCAGACAGACACACATGTATACACACAATTGCCAAGGCTGGGGTTAAAACTCCTACCTCACTAGTGTATCACACTACAGCAGTATGTAGTTATGGGACATGCCACATGGATTACTGGGATGCAAGTCTCCCAAAGGTGTATTTCACAGTAGATGACCTCAGCAGGCTTGTCATAGTGGGGCTATGGGGAGGGCATTGTGTGCGCATGGGACATAATCCATTCATCTAGGGGTTGACACACTACATGCGGGCACAACCTGGGTCATATTCCACAGGTATGTGTATACAGCTGCTAGATGACTACTTCCTTGAACAGTCATGTTTCACAGCTGGCAAGTGCACCACATACTCTGCAATGCTGACAGATACCAGTGGCCAGTATCTGCAGTGTGTGACATTAGACCTTCATGTGGTTGTGGCCCTTTGGCTGTGTGCTGGGTGGGAGAGCCCTGGATAGCTCCTTGTCACAGTCACCCTCTTCCACACATCTATGTATGTCTACCTTTGGCTTATTATAGTATATTGTCTTTACATATATGCCTGTATTCCTATCCACTGTGTGTGGAAAGCATGTGTGGTGCATACTGATGAGTGTCTGCACTAACATCTGTGGCTGCCAGATATGTCTGATGCACTGGTGTTTGCAGACATGGCCTTCATGTGTTTGTGTGTGAGCATGCCCAGTATGACCTTTCAGTATGTTGTTGACTGACATTGCCTTCATTACTCCAAGTGTGTGGGCATGCCCCGTATGGCCATCTGTATCGAATGTGTGGATTGGGTCCAGGTAGTTTGTACTGCAGTGCTGACCTTTGTGTTGTACACCTACAGGTAGCATGCTGTCTCTGCAGGATATCTGTTGATCATTTGGCATGGACTGTTACTACATTTCTGCATAAAATCAGGGGGGCACACCTGACTATTTCTACATTTCTACACAGGATTGTGAGGGGGGCACACCTGACTGTTACTATATTTCTATGTAGGATAGGGGAGCACACCTGACACTTGTACACATTTTCTAGGACTGTACTGGTATGTTGGGTACCCCATGTCAGTCTGTAGTCTTATCTATCATGCTGGCAAGAGGCATACCAGTGTACTACAGATCTTAGCTTTTAATTATCTACATATTAGTTTCTGACTTCCTATCCTTCAGAACTGACATCCTACTGCCTGACCTGCTGTAGTCTGTCTGTGTATGCCTGGGGGTGGGTTATCCATAGGCCTCATTCAGAGGCCATAGCACAGCCTTTGTTTGTGTTTGTCTACACCTGTCCTGCTGGCTGTGACTGTTGTTGAGTATGTGACCCCTCCCCTGACTGGCATGTGTGAGTCACTTACCTTGTGGGTGTCCCGGTATTGAGGGTGGTGCTGCAGGGCTGCCTATGTTGGAGGAACATAGTACACTCCCTACACATGGTTAGGCACAGGTAGTGTAATGTTTGGCATGCCTTTTATTGTATGTGAGAGTCGGAGAGAGGTGTTATTCCCTGGGTCCCTCCCTTGTCAGTATATGTGCTATGCTTTGCCTCTTTGCCAAGGCCAGGGCATACTGGGCATGCCTCCTTCTGCCTACT
Source organism: Protopterus annectens (assembly GCF_019279795.1). Classification (NCBI taxonomy): domain Eukaryota; kingdom Metazoa; phylum Chordata; order Ceratodontiformes; family Protopteridae; genus Protopterus; species Protopterus annectens. Next base: position 212,044,075 of record NC_056730.1, read on the forward strand.
GGAGCAGGCTCAGGTTGTTCCTCTTCTAAGTTACTTTGTGCTTGTGAAGGCCTTGGCAATGGTGGGGGGCTGTGTGGCCCTGCCCGTGCTGTTCCTGCTGCAGCTGTTTCCACAGAATCATATTGTGTAGCATGGCACATACAAGGACAATTTGGGTACAGTAGCTGGTGAGTACTGCAAGGTTCCACCAGATGTGTCTAGGCACCAGAAACATGACTTGAGCATCCCAAACACACGATCTGTTATGATTCTTGTTTGTGCATGTGCCTTATTATGGAGTTCTTGTTCGGGTGTGTGTGCATTTCTGATGGGTGTCATCAGCCACAGCACCAGTGCATATCCAGCATCCCCCACTAGGTGACCATGTGGGATGTCCCTATTGGCAAATCTCTGGTACAGCTGCGTCAGATGTCAGATGTGGGAATCATGATAGCTTCCAGGGCAGCCAGCACACATGTTCATTATTATGCCCTGGGCATTGCACATGACCTGGCAGTTGATGGAGGGGAAGCCCTTGTGGTTGACGTAGACCCTACCCCGCTCACCAGGTGGTGCTTTGATGCATATGTGCGTGCAGTCTATTGCACCCGCTACCTCAGAGTATTCTGCTATTTGGTGGAAGAAATGCATATTGTTGACCAACGCCTCATGGGTGTTGGGGAAATATACGTGCTCACCGACATGTGCTGACATGGCATCCAGGAACTGGTAGAGTAACCTGGATGCTGATGCCTGTAAAATCCCCATCATATCCCCAGTTGGCCTTTGGATGGTACCTGTAGCTAGTATTCTTAGGCCTACACATACCTTGGTATCCACTGGGATGGGTTCCCCTCTGTTAGCTCTGTGTGTCAGGCGTGGCCTTCACAGCTCAACAATTTGCTGTAGGAAATCCTTGTCCACCCTATAGCGCTCCACTATCTCCAGCTCATGTAGCCCCTGGCAGGTTACCCTGGGTCTGTACACTCTTCTCTGTCTCATCACTGTGGGTTGGTCAGCAGCATTCACATCCTCACCACCATCAGCCTCTTCCACAAGTTGTATGATAGCTATTGCAGCCCCTATTATTTTGCTGTTGTGAGTGTTAAAAGTTCCCCGCTTGTTTACACTGGTGGTGTAGAGTGTGGGAAAAACCAGTGGGGAAAGTGTTTGCTTAGTTTATAGTAGTGTTCTGGGCTTGGCTGGTCTGCTCTCTGTGTAATTGGCTGACTCTGATACATTTCACTTGCCAGCTAAGCTAGTTCTCCTTGATTACCTTCCTACTGCTGTTTTCCCTTCCCATTGCCTTCCATTTTAAGCCCAGGTTGTGCCACGCAAACAGAGTGCTCAAAAGTGCACACTGCTGCTATTTCCAGGTTTAACCTCTTTTTTTTTCCTGTACAGCCCGATGCACGCTGCACACACCTGCTTAGGCTTTGTAAAGAGTGCTAAGCAGGTTTAGACACACACCCTAGCTAGGAGCAAACCCTAGCCACAGGGCTCCAATATGCTTACAGTATGCCTGATCCCCCCCCCATGATGTCACCTAGCTCCTAGGCTTGCAACAGGCTACAGGCTATTCCTACTCTTACACTGTTGGGACCTGATTCACATGCTGGGGAAAATTGGGATTCACTATCCTTCCCCTCATTTGCATAGGATTGCCTGCTAATGCATAGTTACATGTCTCGCACTGTGGCTCCCCCCTTAGCAACCACTACTCACTGGCCAGATTGTCTTCTGCCTGCCATTAACTTGCATGGCAGAATACTGATTTTAGTTAGAATGCTTATTTTAGGCTTATTTTATTATTCCCTCCCCCGATCCCATTTGCATGCTGCTGCCCTATGCTTAAACAGCCAAGATCGGCTAAAAAAAAATGAAAGTTGATTTTTTTTGTTTGTTTGAAATGCCAATGGCCTTATACTTGGCTATTTGGCATGCTTACTACATGATATGCAGCCTTTATTTGGAGCTGTCATAGCTCAATTTTGGATTTTGCGAAATGTACTCGGTTACTAACCGAGTACATTTCTGCAGATTGTATTAGTCTTGCACGGACTGTTGCAAGCTTCCTGGATTGCAAAATCACCTCATTTGCATGGATTCTACCTGCAAATGGTGTGATTTGCATACCAGGACTTAGTCAGTGCAAGATTAGTGCAGGAGCGCTCGTGCACGCCCCTACAAGTTGTTCCTGGATCGCACGGCAGACATATTGCCTGCTTGTGCTCTTACACCGATCTTGCACTCCATGCAAGCGTTTGAGAATCAGGGGGGTTCTGTGAATCACTATCAGATCAGTAACTTACGTTGCCCCTTTTCCTGCTGTTGTGTGTCCACAGAGTTGCCACTTATAGGTCTGGGGATATGGGAGATGCAGAGGATTTCGATCTGAAAGGTATTTTTCAGTTATATTGATCAGCAGTCTCACAGATTGCCATCAGGAAAGCAACATGAATGCATAATTATTTCTATTTATTTGTTTTTATTCATTTATCTTTTGTTTACTAGTATGTCCAGTTGGGTTATGGTCCATTTTCAGTCAAGGTCCAGGAAGAAAAGTGCAAAAGTATTAATATAAGACATACTATAATGCAAATGGTGCAATGCAGATTACTCAAGAAATACTCAAGAAAAATACAGATATTTTATAGCTTAATTTAAAACAGTACAAAATACCAGTCCTTTAAGTGTGTTTCACTAAAATATTAGCTGTACATTTTTTACATTTTAGCTTACAATGGAACAGTGCAGAAATGGTGGAGGTTACAAAGTGGCTAAGTGCATTTATAAAAACATTACATGTAATGTCTAATTAACCACCTGCTTACAATATTTACAACTGTGAGTATAGTAGAACTGGAAGGCCTAGATGAAATTTTGACATTTTGCTGTGAAGTACTGTCATTACACACAGGCACAAAACAAGAAACACTGAGTACAACATGAAACAGTTGCTCAATGGTGACTATCTGGCTCATGTGACCATTGTTAAAAACATGTAAGGTATAGTTTGCTGGCCAATTATTTAGTCTGAATAATAATTTGTGATTAGTTTGATCAATCTGAAAGAGTCTGAACGGTAGCACAAAGTTTTAAGGCTACAAGCTGTAAATGAGCTCCTTCCTGTAACCCATGTTTGATTCCATGTATCCTTTATGCCTTTTGTGTAATTCCAAACAAATCATTTAACCAAACAGTGCACTGGGGAAACTGGGAAGGCTCCTAAATGGTCTTCTGGTCCACATAACTAGCACCTAACTATAAACTAAGTTTGTTTATGAAGTAATTTGTAGTTCATAAACTAAGATTGTTTGGCAGATTATTTCAAATGTGTCATTAACCTACATACTTTCTGAATCTAACATCACAGTTATGACTTGAAGTTTTGGTGACTTTAATGAGAGAGTCGGGTAATGGGCATAGGTTGCAGGTAGTGTGGTAAGTATTTTAGAAATTAAGGTAAATGAAGATTTAAGGTTGGGTGGAAGAATTTATAGGCACTAATTAATTAAAAACAGTACAGTCTATTTTACAACAGTACATTATACCAGTAGTACATATTTTTGTGACTGTCAAGTAAAAGTTTAGCTGATCTGTAATATGTTTGGTCAAGCTTATTTAGCAGAATCTAATACAATCATCTGTAGACTATTCAGCTATAAATAATACCAGAACACACAAAAATTGTAGGGAACTCTGCATCTATTTAGTTAGTAAATTAGTTAGTTTTTGCTGGAAGTGTAAGATGTTTTTGCTCTGTAAAGACTTCCTAAAGTGATGCTACATGTTTTTCAGTTCCATCTAATTGCATCTCTAGGGAGAGATTATCGTCTAGGCTACATCCAAGAAAATAATTTTTTTTTTGTTGGTATTAGTTATCATATTGTCTGACATGTTTTCTTACCCTGAATTACTGTAATTACATGTGGGTTTATAGTAATAAACAAAACATAAAGGGCAAAAAGGTTGCACACAACTCAGTAAAACAATTCAAACCAAATAAGATTGAGTTATTCTTCATTGCATTTAGTATTAGATTGGATCAAATGTAAAATTTTCAACATGGGAAAAAGGCCTGTTTGGAGTGATTTTTTTTTCTTCAGCTAATTTATGCATGGGCTCTGTATAGAGAAGAGATGTGCCACCTGCATGCAGAAAAATATTAAGCTGACCAAATGCTGTGACATAAGCTTTATATGAAGACTAAATAAACAAGCCCAGGAATTCAATAAACTCCGTGTAGTCTAACACAATGAGCAGCAATGCTAATTGCATATTTATGCAACTCATCACACTTACACATGTACAAGGCACAGTTTCATGGCCAGCAAAAGTGCTGCTGCTTGGAAACCATGCAGAGCAGCAAGAGCACAGAAGGAGGTAGCATTCAAGTTTGTTTATGAGCAAACATGCTTGCCGAGATTGTGCAGACAGTCACAACGACTACCAGGAGTGAAAATACTGCAATAACAGCAGCATAACACAGTAAAGAACAGAGTACTGAATGCAATGTAACTGCAACAATTATTTGCAAAATGAAATAATGGGAATGGCAAGGGCAAATACAATGAAACACACATTTGCACAGAAAATGTGCTCATGAAAATGGGAACAGACACGAATAATAAGAATGAAGGAAGAGGAAGAGGGCAGGTAAATACGGCAATGTCCCCAAGATAGGATATGTTAATGTATCTACACTTCCAGGACAAGTCAGAAGTATAACATTAAACATATATGTAGATAGCACAGTATGTACTGCTGTTTACACCTCCTGGGTGGGTATATATGTGCACAGAAAGCACAGCAGTTCAAAGTCTAGCATCAATGAGTGAGAAAGGTGTGACTGTAATATTGTACACATACCAAACAATACATGGAGCATTCTCTATAAGTACATGTCAGTACTCAGCAAATGCACCACATGGTCACTGTCCCCCTGACATTGTCAGTGAAAATGTTAAACTGCCATGAAATCCTGACAAACATCCACATGAGCTCATGTAAACTATCAAGTGTTAATACTGATGTGATGTAGTGGTATGTCCATGATACAGTACAGTCACACTACAGCTGTATATATGCTACAATTGTACATCATCTCTAAGTAAAATGTTTGGTTTGAATCACATGCAACACAGTGGAACTGTTAACTCAGTCATGCAACGCTACCTATTTCACATCATTACATAAGTGGAAAACCATATGCCTATATGTTTATCAATGAAAATGTGTAGGTGAGGGCCCTGACTCCATATGTGGACACATGATAACTGAGGTGGATGTAGCTCACGCAGAACAGTTAATGACACAAATGCCAACAGTCACACAATACTGCTGTATAATTCCTCTGAAGTGTAACACAATAGTGCATGCAATGAATTTGCCAAGGTTGCAAATGAATCTCAGCATGTCATATGTTTGTCTATATAGCAGCATTACAACATGCGGATAAACCCATGTGTATGTGCCCATGTAAGCAGTATAGAATAATACTGCTGTATGTCAGATAACATTTCAAGATGCTAGGTATACACATGCACACCGGTACCATACTGCAGCTGTCACTGTAATGATTGCAGGACAATTATGTAGAATGTTGATATACTACAGTACAAGAACACATGCCTTAGAAAGACAACAATGTGCATAGCATCATCTCATGTCAATAGTCCTGAGTAGGCATATTACTAGAGCTGTTAGGGAAAGAACATATAACCAAGTGGCAGCAGCAGTCATCAATACAGTAGCTGAAATCACAGACCGGATACAGTACATCCACACCTCAAAATAGCACACGGGATGACAACAACACTGACCTGTGCAATATTCAGAGGGCCATAAGATATTATTAGTCTACAGGCCAAGAGCACATAAAATCCTAGCCATTATTATGCCATTTAATCATAAATCACTATAGCTATATGATGGAAGATAGTAAGGGTATGTGCATATGTGTGTACATGTTTGATTTAATACAGGCTGCCTCTATGCATGTGTGATAAGTGCACAATCCCATGACAGAATTAGGAATCACACATCCAGTGGTCTGGAGATGGCTTGCATAGGGGCAAGGAGAGGTTCTGCTTCACAATGTGTGTACGCATCTTTCAGATGCTGACATCTTCAGTGTTCTGCAGAATGGATGCTAGGTGGACAGAGGGAAAAGGGGGATTTGGATTCAGGGGTCTATGTAAAAGGTTCTCCCAAAAGGGAATCAAATGAAAAGAGATTTAACACATTATACAATGACTGTAATATACCACCAACCACACATACACCAGTTGACTAAGGTCAGATTTGAACACCACATCTGTGTAAGTATATAAGGAATATTCCATTCAATGTAAGACTAGCACCACCACATATTTCTGTCTTTAACACTGTCAGACTTTATAGGGGATGACATCAACAGTGTATGCTGAAAAGAAGTTGTTTGGGTAGGAGTGTCTGACATAGCTGTGGACTCACATCCTGGTCTAAAATTGTCTCCAGACTGATAGTTGAATGAAGAGACACACACAGGTTGACTGCTGTCAGATAAGAATGCCTATCTTTATAATTATACAAGTTGCAGAAAATAATACTTAACCCTAGCACCACATACAAGTTTGTCTTTAACATTGTCGGAGTGCACTTTATAGAGGATGACATCAGCAATGTATGCTAAGAAGAAGATGTTGGCAAGAGGGTCTAATATAGCTTTGGATTCACAACTTGGTGTAAAATTGTCTTCAGACTGATAGTTGAATGAGCACATGCACAGGTTGACTACTATAAGATCAGAAACCCTATCTATCTAAATACACAAACTTGAGAACACAGTACTTAATGCTCACTCCACAATAGAAGTCTTTTTTAACACTGTCAGAGTGCAGTTTATAGAGGATGATCTCATCAGTGCATGCTGAGAAGAGGATTTTGGGAGGACAGTACAAAAATGTTCTGGAGTCCTGTACCAGTGTAAAATTATCTTCTGAATGTTACTTGAGTGAGGGCAGCAGGAACCGCACTCACGCTCTTCTGACTACACAAACAATTTAACTGTGGTGAAATTAGAACCCCTACTTATATAATTACACAGGCTAGAAAACCAAGTAAGAAACATGCATGCTGCCCTCAAAAGTTTGGTTTTAACATTTCAGAGTGCAGTTTATACAGGATGACAACATCATAGAGTCACAGGTAATATATTGTTATTAGACTTGTGTGCAAAGTCAGGTCTTGTGATCTAATTGCGTGAGCACAGTTTGCAAAAAGTATATATAAATTCATCCTAGCAGCCTAGGTGAAACACTATCATGAATGCATATTACACACACACACACACACACACACACACACACACTTTCAAAACAGCAGTAGTGCAATGATGGAGTTATGTGTCTTCATGTTCAGACGAAGGCATGTCCACATTAATACAAGTTACTTACAGTATCAATGGGGTGTGATCATGGATGACCAATGTCCAGTGTCACTATAAACCCATACCAAATGTAACAATGCAGTTATGCTCTGTAATTCTTGAGTCTGTTTGACAGTGGCCCAAATCCCGATAAATCATTTGCATGTGCATTGCTGCAGAGCACACATGAATATCAGAAAGTATGTGTTCAGTGAAGTACATATGTCACTGCCTTCTGTTGTGTTTATGAATGCGTTTCCATGTAGTGGAGGATTACAGCACAGTAACCAGAGTTAGATGTGCTAAACACCTATTCACATAGTGCATCACTAAGAAACTGAGTGCTCAGATGATGGTAAAGTTTTAGCACGAGTGGTTTGATTTTCAGGAATTCAACTTGGACTTGTGAAGTGGCAGTGTCCACTGTTGCTCATTGCCAAACTGTGCACAAATAGAAACATACAGCAACTGACCTGATTGGTGTTAAGTGCAACATACATTTGTTTGTTGATAATGTTTCATGTGTCAGGCTTGCAAGATATGTTATTGGAGAATTTGCTGGCATCTAGTATGACATACATGCTGTAGTCTATCTTTAAAATGTTGGGGCCGAAGTTTTATTACATAAACAACTGTTGGCACACTCTCCCAGTTTGCATGACATTAAGTGCTGAGTAAATGCATGTGTCTGCTTAACAATAATTTGGTTCAGTGACAATTCACAGCCATCAGCACTCCAGACAGCACTGAGTGTGGAAAATATACTTCCAGCCTAGCTTTCTTTGTGGTTCAGGATGTATGAACAGTGAGCTCCTGGTCAGATCACAGGTGAGCCAACATTCATACCCAGATGGCTGTCTTTCTTTTCAAATGGTGTCAGAATGTCATTAGCTAAGTAAATATGATCAGGAATGCAAATATGATTATCAATGACACCACTAAAGTATGTGCCTTCCCCAAATTGTATCACTAATGGCTACCTCAATACACTTCTACAACTAGTAGCTGTTTTGCAGCCTTCACCTCAAATCACAGCTTCTACAACTAGTAGCTGTTTTGCAGGCCTTACTACAAATCACAAGTTAGTTGTGTGTACAGCTTTCTGCAAATGACAAGGGTGGTACATCTTTTGAAATGATTAGCATGACTGAACAGATATGCTAACTATTTGTGTAGGGCTGGATATCCCAAAATGTGTGTGCAGTATGCTTCTTTACAATAAGTACAATTTCCAAATCACATTAGATAAACATTTCATCCATCATCACCTGAACATGACACAGAGGGAATCCTAGAGCATATTTTGAAACCTTGGAAACTACAGGAGCACTGATCACCTATTGAATCAAGGTAACATGTTTGTATTATCCATCAGCAGAGTCATGACAGTATGCAGAAACCATGATATGACATGTACGTCCATCAGCCTAACAGATTCACAACCAAAAAGGGGGGTTGAAGTGAATGGATGCATACAAGGGCATACACATAATAATGTTTGTGTAATGTAACATTCATAAACATGTTTTGGTCTGTTTTAATTACTAAACTGCCATGCTCTTCAGCATGAAGTGACTAACTTAGAGGTACACAAGTGTTAGTAGAGGTACAACAGGCTTATGAGAAGCAGAACAAGGGTGGATAAAGATATAGTTGTGGGGATAGATATCAATGCAAATATTTTGTTTTGGCCAGTATCCAATATATCTCCAAGAGAACTCATAACTGTAGTAATTGATAAGATGTGGGTTATTAAACATATCATAGACATATAACATCACTTTAAGAAATATGGAAATGAACCCTTAATGCTATGGGCAAAATATGTAGATAAAGGATTTATGTCAACAACACTCCACACTGGAACTTACACTTTCTTGCATCCAGCAGTGTACAGAACTGTCAGCGTAACTGCTTCAAAGTAGTGGCTTTACTCTGCTTTAACTCTGAGTTCCTTTAGCACAGCATGTTTAAGCATCACTGCATGAAGATAACCAAACTAGTGTGATTGATGGCAAAAAAACTCACTAGGTTTTGCTATAGAACATGAAGAAGCAATGACCACTGCTCAGCACTGGTGCATGATGCCAAACTCCATGCAAATGCAGAGGACAAAAATTGAAGGCGTTTTAAGGCCTTTTCTGGCCATGAGTATGGTGTGTGATTCTATTTTTTGACCATATTAAAGGTGTGAAAATTGGGTTGATAGGAAAGTGGTGAAATGGGGGGGGGGCAAGCAGAGGGAAAAACAAAGAAGAAGCAATAAAAGAATTTGCAGGTGGGAATTAAGAAAAAACCATAGATTTCCACTTCTTCAACACAGTAATGTGCACATGTAGTGACAATTTGATGTATTTTGACTGTCACCACAACACAGATGGGTGATAACAACACAGTGATGTTGTATAGCCAATTGAACCAAATCACATGTGTTGAAAACACACATATGTGAAGTGGAGAGCTAGGTATAGGACATTTATTTTTTGTGGGACAGGTTCTCATTTTTTCTTGTAGATTTCAAAAAGAGAAAAATGTTGGGGAAGGGATATAGGAATGTGACAGTCAGGTAGGCAGGGTGGGTGAGATAGCAGGTGCAGACAAACACAAAAAGTAAGTCAGATACAGGGATGGTAATGGACACAAAAGGTTGGAGGGCACCATGATTGCTGATAGGTAGGGGACATCAGATGCACATGCCTGTCAAATGTGGGAACAGTGAAAATCTAATCCTCACTCTCAGAACTTTCATCACTGCCCCCCTCAGTTTCCTATAAGACTGCTTAATGTGGGAGTCTCTTTTCTATTTTAATGAAAACCTCACCAGATGGCTGATGCAGGCACCAGGGCCAGTCTCTATTACATCATGCATCATTCCTGGTAGCTCCTGCTGGATGATATAATCACTGCTTACACCAATACCCCTGAAAGGTACCACTGTACCAGCATCCAGGGCAATGCTACCTGATGTGGATGATCAAGGTAATGTAGGGGCTGTGGAGGCAGTAATGCCAGGTTGCATCCCATAGGTGCTAGGTGTTGGTGTGGCAGCAGGTAGAGGGTTGGCAAGCAGAGCTGCAACATTTGGTCTACCTCCCTGTGCTGAAAAGCATTTGGTTTGTTGTCATAAAAGTATGACATCAGAACAGTGTGATTCCAGGTAACCCACAAAAAAAGAGAGAGAGATAAGAGGTGGGGTGAAAAAAAAAAAGAAAAGAATTGATAGAAACTTGATATGTCACATTCATGGTTTATTACAATAAATGCCCTTTATTATTATACTAGCTATAGAGCTTTCACAATAAAAAAATGGCTGAATTGTTACAAGCAATTCTTGGAATATGCACATATTCCAGATGGTTTACTATGGTATGATCGAACCGGACGGGATCGTTGACCCATGTATGCGAAAACGTCAATGTCAAATTCCAACATTGTCAAAATACGACTCATCTTTGACCTCAAAATGGGCTTTAACATGGGTTGAGATGGGGCGAGAGTCGTACTTCGACAATGTTGGGTTCAACATTGTCGCAGTTTGGCCTCCGGACTTCAACTGAAGTGGGTTTGACAAAACCCACTTCAACCTTACCATAGTAAACCATTTCAGATATGCTCTTAAAGGTACAGCAGAGTAACTTAACATGGCATTAATGCCACTATTGCTGCATTTCAAATTTAAAAATGATACTTGTTGAATGTGATTCTATAGGTTTCTGGTGAGAAATAAACTCATATAATTTGAATACACTATTACACTTGCCCAATACAATAACCAAAAGCTACAGAAGAAAGCATGTACAGTATCCTTGCTGTTACAATTAAGATATGCATGCTGAACTTGATACTGATGTATGGAATCACAGTATATTCACAACAGTCAGGGTCAATTGTACTGCAGACATACCACTTGTCTCTCTGAGTCACTCCGACCTCTTAGCACATGCTCCCAGTTTGCCATTATTTCCTCTGCAGCGGTAAAATAGAAATGAAAAAGGAGACATGAAAGCATTATGCATACCAGTCTTGGCTATCTACAGATTCCATATCATTTAAAGTTGCTTGATCTCTAAACTTACTGGGAAGTGTCAGCAGTTCTAAACTCAACCAGCCACTGGTTGAGTTGTGCCTGCTTGCACCTCTTTAGGTCACTCTAGTGGTGCCTACACTGTTCTCCAGTATGTGGTATGCTAGTCACACTACAAACAGCCTTGGCTGAGAATCAGCTTAGTCCCCCTGCCACAGCCTACAGCTATAGAGCTTCATGTGGAGTGCAAAAAATATTTTTGGCTCCTTCATGTCCCATCTCTATACCCGGAATTTGGCACCATCTTTCCCATCTCCTACCAAGTCTGAAAAAGTCCTCCTACAACAGTTGCAATGTTTTTCCACCAATTTGTGATATTGCATTTTAAGACCAGTGCACACAACAATGCCAACCATGTTTGCATGAGAGTAAATGAAGAGAAGTATTGCCAAACAAAGAGGAAGGGAGTTTATGAAACAGCAATGATGATGTGACATTTGGCATTACTTTATGGCATATGTGTTGTTGTACCTGGTCACACTTTGTCCAATGATCAACAATGAAGTGCTCAATAACTTGTTTTTTTTAAGCCATGACTTTGGAGGCATCAACTGGATGACTTGGCACATATTTTTGGGAACTTGCACAGTGTTAAAAGTATTTTGTACAATGTGCGTTTCAAATCTATGTGCAAGAGAATGCTTACATTTCCACAGAAGTGGTTTTCTCATTACCACAGAAGATATATTTGTCAGCCATGATCATTACAGATATGCAACTTAAATAGTGACTGGTGCTTTACTTCAATTAGGCCTGTATGTGTCTGTGACAGTAAAAGCTTCTGGCTCATGCATTCTCAGCTGTGATGCAGAACTAATGACTGACAATATATTAGAAATGGATAAACTTTCATGACTTTAGTAATATAGTTTGGAGTTATGATACATACCTGACAATACATTCTTGTTTACAGTCACACTTGGGTTTTGGGAGGGGTGTAGATGATTGTCTGTAAACCATTGTGTCCATCAGAGATATCCAAATGCGTTTTTATTGTATAATCATCACAGTCATGATAAACCAGTTACAGGCATAATAAATATGATACCTAAGAAACTATGTGCATGCAAGCAGTAATGATACCTTTCTGAAAATCAACCTGTTATAAATAGGTATTGCTATGTAGTATTACCTTTATAATCAAAGCTGTATGAAAAATTACACTGGGACACCCTTACTAAAAAGTGAAATGTGCTGGATTTGAAACCTGACTCATCTGTGTTTTAACCATGAATTTACAGCACTAACACCTAGTGCCACAGGGAAAGCTAGGCATGATTTGTGTTTTCTCCACTCAGTGCTGTCCAGAGTGCTGATAACTGTGCATCAGTGCTAAGCCTGTTTGCATGAAGGAAGGTGAGCTAAATCAAATGTTTCACATTTTCCTTAAGTAGTGAACTGTATTTGCACATACACAGGCAACAAGCAATGGTGAACATATATTACTTGTGCAAATACTCATTATGACCCTTCCTCAGTAAAAATAACTGTTGTGGGACTCCAGCACAGCTTTACTTACATTTTCCCTGTTTTAGATCAACATATTTATACCTTGTGCCACAGAAATAGTCAGGTAACAGGTGAAATGTCTGCAGTCATTACCATCCGTGTTGCTGACCACTGTGCAATGCTGCTAAGCATGTTTGCTCTTTGTAAGGCAACTGAAATTACATTTTTAGTTGCTAACAGTTAACTATATCTGCACTATGCCTCAAACCACACAAAAAAGATAAAAAGGGGAAACAAAAGTTAAACAATTATATAGTTCTAGATTTGTACCATCAGAGTACTGCACTTACACAACACAGTTGTAGTGAGTTATCTCTCCTTGCCACAGACACAGATTTGCAGAAGCAATAAAATAATGTGCATACAAGCAATTAACATTTAATACCCATTTATAAACAATTCATACAGTTGGACAATCTCACTTGATAGTAAATGTGTACATATAACATATTTAGTAGAATGAGTGATCACACATAATTTTGAATATATTTGCAAAACTGCAGCTCTGCCTTCTCTTTGTATTCTGGAAATCATTTTCTTAGCATTGCTTTACTATCACACATTCAATTTCTAGTGCATATTCTCGCATATTTCTTTCAAGGTATGATACTTTACATGACAGTCAATGACAGTTTTCAGCAAAAACGGGAAACTGTGCTATTTTGCCAAGGAAATATACATGCAGGGTTTTTTTTTTGTTTTAAAGCTCACTGCAGTTCTAAGGAGTTCACATCTCATTTGCATCTTCAGAGTACTCAGAGGGCTGAATCTACACTGAAAGGTAACCAGGTAGCTAGGGAACTTGAAAGGAAGGAGACTGCTTTCAATCATGTTTATTGCTCCATTTGTGGGAGTATAGGGATAAGTAAACTTTTTGAATGTTTTTTTCTGTGGTGGGTATTTCAGTTGCATGGGCCAGGTTATTCGGTAAACTGTATAAGTATATATTACAGATGTCAGTCATGTCAGATATTGATTGCATTGCTGGACATCTTGCACACATTCTGCTTAGCTGCATTTACAAGTACCAGTTAGGCAGGTATCTGCCATTCATTCTTGTTCTTGCACATTTATTTTCTCTTACAGTTTCAACACTTTTCTTGATAGTCCTGCAATTACAGCTGTTGTCATTAGGGTCTAACTCTGTCTGATGCTAGCAATACACAGCCATTACATGGGGAAGTAAAGATGTGAGTTTTGCCTGGCATTAATTTTACTGTATGCATGTATAGCATGAAAGGTGTACCCTTTAGGTGGTCAGCATGTATGTTATCCATTGCCTCTTGACCAGGTCGAGAGTATATTGTGCACACCTACATCTACCTACACCCACAGCAGCTGGGGGCTGCCCCTCTGACTCTTCACATACATGCAGATGTGGTGCCATTGCCAGTCATGGTGGATCATTTTCTGCTAGCCCTAGATGTTCCTGCTGCAACTATTTTTGCAGGATGATATTGTGTTGGATAGTACAGGCTGTGATAATTTTTGGCACAAGTACTGCACTTGTACTTCACAGCCCCTACACCCTCAATGTATCTAAACACCAAAACCATGACTTCAACAGACCAAACACATTCTCTGTGATATTTCTTTTTGAAGCATAGGCCTCATTATAGCACTCCATGGATGTGTGTGCATTTCTGATGAGCCATCGACCATGGTTTGAGTGCATACCCTGTGTCCCTCAGTAAATGGTCTTGTGGGTTATCCTGGTGCAAAAACTCTGGTAGAGCTGTGAGATGTTCCAGATATGGAAGATGTGATAACTGCCAGGGTTGCCAGCACACGCATTCAAGATGATTCTCCTAGCATTACACACAACCTGGCAGTTAATGGAGTGGAACCCCTTTCTTTTAATATAGATCCTTCCCTGTTTCCTTGATGGTACTTTGCTCTCAATGTGCATGCAGTCTATGGAACCAAGAACTTCATGAAAGTGTGCTATGGGGCAAAACTCCTGCATAGTTCTACCTCTGTCCTCAAGGATTGGGGAAAATATATATAGTCACTGACATGCTATAGCATAACATTCAGGACTTGGTGTATTACCCTGGATGCTGATGCCTGTGACACTCCCAACATGTCCCCTGTGGGTCAATGAAAGATTCCTGTAGCTAATATTCTAAGAGATACACATACATTGGTCACCACAGGTGTTGGATCCCATCAGATTGCCCTTGCTCTCAGGTGTGGATGACAAAAGGCTGCAGAGTTCCTGGAGTATGTGTCTGTATACCATGTAGTGCTCTACTATTTCCATCTCATGCAGACCATGAAAAGTTAAGCAGGGTCTAAATATCCTTCTCCTCCTTGCCCGAGGTCTATCATCATCATCATGAGCAGGATAGACTTGAGCTTGTTGCACAGACACACATGCAGAAGAACAGCAGTAACCCCTAACATTCTTTACTT
Organism: Protopterus annectens; assembly: GCF_019279795.1. Classification (NCBI taxonomy): domain Eukaryota; kingdom Metazoa; phylum Chordata; order Ceratodontiformes; family Protopteridae; genus Protopterus; species Protopterus annectens. The sequence goes on from NC_056730.1 coordinate 212,059,473, forward strand.
CCAGGGTCATTTCTGTGGCTGCATTCCAGTAGGTTTTGGAGTACAAGGCATAAGGCCATAATAAGTGTACAGAATTATTTAATAGCTTATTGAATAGCTTCACCATCTTAAATTAATTGATTAGCATACAATTCAGCTGCCTATGCAGTAATTAACATGTCACAATGTTTACCAACATGTACAGCTGCTTACTGAATACAGATCTGAGCACTATCATGTGTGAATCACATCACCATGCACATGGAGTTCAGCGAGCCCTGTAGGGTTTACTGAAATCCTGCCCAAAGTCTAAATTTAAGCCTTGAGGGATACAACTGCACACTTTCAATTCACTAGATAGTTCATTACTCCAATTATTGTTAAAGTTCTTGTTTTAGAGAGAGTTTTTGCACAGCTCTATACATTTATTGTGGAATCCAAGATGTATACGTCCATTTATAAGACCTGTGTGGTTTGTTGTGTCACATATCTTGGACCAGTCTAGAAGAGCCCTGCTTTGATTTGGCTACTTCTCTGTATTCTTTTACCCACTCTGTTACATTTAGTTGCACAGTGTTAATAAAGCGATTTTCCTAAAACTATAATGTGAGGCACTTAAGAGGTTTTGTTCATTAAGGTAGCCAGATAGCTGCTGATGAGCTGTAAGTCTGAATACATTAGACAGTATATTAAGAATGGCTATTGGCTTAAAATGGTTAGGTTCAACTGAATATCTTGCTTCATTAAGTGGAAGAATAGGAGCTTCTTTCCATACATTGACAAAGTTATTTTCATAGTAGCATCTGTCCTGTAGGGGGATATCAATAGAGTGAGTAAACAATTTGATAAATTTAGTGATTATCTGATCTGAACTTGCTGATCTATGATCTTTGTTTTTTAATAGGAGTTTTCTTTCACTGAATATGATGATTTATTGCATTTGAATTGTGGGTGATGTAACTTTGCTTTTTGCAATTTTTGTGGGGGTGGTGAAAGATATGTGCTGCTGTTTCAAAATTATATTTTAGTACTTCTGCTATTTTACTTTTGATATCTGAGAATTGTTAGTTTGGTGATAAGTTGAATTTTGTGTTTGTTTTAAGAAGCATATTTATGAGGTCCCAGAACTTTTTATATGGTATGTTAGTGGTGCTGGCCTGTTCAAAATATTGTTCATGTGGTTTATAATGCATTGTTTATACTTACTGCATGTTGCGTGAATGTACATCTGTTATGCTTTTGGTATTGATACATTTTTCAAAAACTCACTCTCAGTCTCTCTAGCATAACTTAGTCAGGTGACATCCATGGTTAGGACTTAGTTTTCTACCTAAATATTTTTTTTTAAGTATACGCTGTCAGGAATTTCAAGAATGCTGTTGTAGAAATCCTATGCTATCTCATTAAGGTTTAATAATAGGTTCATAGTTTCATAGGTAGGTAGGTACTAGGCTATCTGCCCGAAGGCATTTATAAGTCTAGCCAGAATGTGTTGGCTTTTGCCGCCCCCTTAGATTAGTTCCCTGTGCCTCTGTCCAGCAGAGCCACTGAAGTGATCCTCGGGGTAAACTTTCTGTTTTCAATCCACTCATCAAGGTTTTTCTTGAAGGGTGTTAGCGAGGAGCTCTGCCTAATGTAGATTGGAATATTGTTCCAAAGCATGGGAAGTCTCTGGGACAGGAATCTATCCCTCCAGCATGTCCTATTTATTGTTGTGGTGAGGTTTAGATCCCTAGACCATGTGGCTCAAGGGGATATGGTTTTCTTTAGGTGGAGCATGTCCATCAATTCTGGGTTGGACATGGCCTTGTATGTCAGGCAAAGAGCATCTCTGAGTAGGTGGTATGCAACCAAGTACAGCTGGAGTTTCTTCAGTCGAGCTGCATAGGGCATCTGTTTAAGGCCAATGATCTTCTTGATGAGGTACTTCTGTGGTCTTTCCAGCTGTTGCAGGTGTCTTGTAAGGTACATCCCAAATGGGGAGTTGTACTCTATGATGGGTCTGATGAATGATGAGTAGAGGGGCACAATGACCTCTTTTGATCTGGATGTGAACCCTTTTGTAATTAGGTGGGCCACATAGAAGGGTTTCCTAATCACTTTGGCAATGTGATTATCAAAGGAGAGATTACTATCTACTTGGGTCTCCAGATCCTTTATTGCGTCTTCCGTATTTAGGAGACTACCAACTATGTGGTAGTTTGTGGATACTTTGTTTTTTTCAAAGGGGATGACTATGCACTTTTTGGCATTTAGCTTGAGGCCATGATTTTGACACCAGGTATACGTCTCAGTGAGAACCTTTTGGAGGATGTCTGTATCAGCTAAAGAGTCGACTATAGCCCCTAGTTTGCAGTCATCTGTGAACATGGTCAGCCACAGTCCTCCTGTGATTGCCTGTACCTCTGAAAAGTATATGCCGAACAGGAGGGGTCCTAGGACTGAGCCCTGGGGAATGCCACTTGTAACCGGTTTAGAGTCAGACCTAGCTCCTGCATTTCTCACCATGTGGGTTCTGACCATGAGCCAGTTGGCAACCCATCTTGTGACGTAGGGGTTTATGTTCAGGCTGGTGAGCTTGTCTATAATACCAGACTGGGGAATGGTGTTGAAGGCCTTTGTGAGGTCTAGGTAGGCTGTGTGGACCACCTTTCCCTCATCTATAGCCTTGGTAACCGTCTCAAAGAAGTCCACCAGGTTTAGGAAGCTTGAGCTGCCCATAACAAAGCCAAACTGGGTAGGGTCCAGTGTTTGGAGGTTCCCAATGTCTCTGTTAATGAGTTCCATGATGATGCACTCCATAGCCTTGCAGACCAAGCTAGTCAGGCTTATAGGGCAATAGTTCCTGGGGTCTGTTGTGGCTCCACCTTAGTGGAGTGGAATAACTGCTGCTGTGCACCACTCTGTGGGTACGTAGCCTGTGGAGAGGCTGAGTTTGAACAGTGTGTTTAGGTCTAAGTTCATTCTTTTGTATCATTTTATTGTAGTATGTTATGATAAAGTTTTTAAAATGGTGGACTTGTAAGTCTATGTGGGTCTTGTTAGCTTTAACTTGATTTCATATAACAAATGATGGATTATAGTCACTAAGTGGGCCAGTAAGTAAGCCTTCAGTGTTCATGAGTTCCAGCCTTTTGATTAGTAACCAATCCACTGTATAGTAGTTACTGGATTTCATATTCTGGTTAGGGAATTAATTACTCGAGTTAAACTATGTAGTAGTAGTAGAAATTAGTTAGATAGCCTGATTGAGCCCAGTGAATGTTTAAAGTCAGTCTTGCAGATGACTGTAGATTTTGTACTACTGGGACGTCAACATTGTGTTCCCAAGTATGGTAATTCACATGTAGGGTTACCACTTGTCCGTCTTTAAATAGTCAATATATGAGCAATTGTGTCCTGCAAAAAATGCAAACTGATAAATATCCTGAGATTGTAGGACAAAAATGTTTCCTAGGTTTCCTCTGATACTTCCATAAAGCACACATTCTGTATCTTAATATTATAAGAAACAAATAAATCAACTGAAAATCTTCAACACTGAGCTTTTATTTTGGCAGTAAAGTCTAGCCCTTTGCATGTTGTGTGTAAGGTTTACCCTGCAAAACATCATGTTTCTATTAAAAAAAAAAAAGTATTGGCAAACCCTATTTGCTTCTGAGGGTTATGCACAAAGCAAGTGGCTTGAAAGACTTACTTGGTGCAAAGGACATATTTAAGGTTTCTGTATTTCTTTCTACTGGGCATTGCGTGTTATAAACATTGTTTAGAGTTTCCTTTGTTATCACTGCAATGCCGCTTGCCCTTTGTGAGACCTGTCTTGATGGAAGATCATGTAGCCTGGTGATTAAATTTCCTCATGTTTCGTGAGATGTTTTAGCATGGTTTTAGTCCTAATAAGTGCATTTGGAAAACAGTGTTTTAATAGTCATGAAGTTGTTCTAATTTATTTCATATTATTATAATGTTTAGGTTAATCCTTAACAGAATAAATGCATATTTTATGTTTACCTGTGGTAGCTTAAGTTCAAGAGTTTTTACTTTGTTTTGTAAACCACTCAGAAATTTAGTAGTTGTTTTTATTAGTGATACTATTTCAGGTGTATACTAGCAGTTGTGTGGTGAAGCCGCAGTGGTACGGTGGTAGCGTTGTTACCTCACAGCAAGAGGTTCTCCCGTTCAATTCTCAGCTTGGCTTGGGAGTGCCTTCTGTGTGGAGTCTGCATGTCCTCCCCATGGTTGGGTTGCTTTCGAAAGACATGTGTGTGTAAATGGGCATGCCTTTGTTGAAGGTTGGGTGTCAAGCTGGCACCTCGGTGTTTCGTAAAAAAAAAATTAACTGCCAATCATTAGCGGACTGGAGTTCCGCTGTGGCGACCCCTTACCGGGAAAAAGCCGAAAGACAGACAACAACTAGCAGTTGTGTGGTATGCAGTTAGTTATTATAATAAAGTTTTGTTTCATTTCTCTTTATGAAGACTGCCAGCCTGGAATATTTTTAGGCAAGGTACAGTAGATAGATGGTGGATGATATTGCTATAATGAATTGGCTAAAAGTCTGTCTTTATAATATTTTTTGTTTTATTTTGTTTCTTAGGTTCATAGATTAGTACTAGGCTAACTGCCCTTGCGAGCCATTTTAAAAACCTGTAATGCTGGTGAGATATGTTACAAAGTTAAGTTGAACACATTCGTATTGAGTACTTGTTGTATGTTTCTGAGTATTGCCTAGTCTGGTTTCAGTAAAAGTGAAATATATAATGAGCTCCCTGCTGTGTTGTTTGAGCTTGTTAATTAAAGATGCAAAGCATGAACTAGTATGCTATGTAAAATAACAAAGAAAGCACTATGTAAGGAGGTTGTTCACTGCAGGAACCACCAAAAAATGCTGTATTACTTGCTGAGACTAAACAGAGCACTTTGAGAGTTTGTTACAAAAAAAGCTAAGCATAAAGTTGACACATGCAAAGTTTTAGTATTACTTCAAGTATTTAAATCTCCCTTATCACCAGGGCAAAGCTCAGGCTACATTATAATCTGTTTTTCTGCGATAGAGCTGCAAGATACACTATTAGAATCTCCTTGTGTTCTGACTGAAGAGTGCTTCTCAAACAATCTGGAAATATATCGCTGATAAGTATATTTCTTGGCACTTTAACTTTTCAGAGTTCTGCATTGTCTTAGTTTTTGCCTGACTGAATTATTTTATATATTTGCAGACATTACAGTTGGTGGCTTTGCAGTTGCCCGCCCCTACTGTAAATTTGATCTGGGAAAATCCTCCCAGTCTGGTGTTCATTCTGTGCTTTCTCCTATTAACCTGGTGAACTTCGGCATCCTAAGGCCATGTAGCAACTATTTTATGTACACTGACAACCCCCTTCTCTTACCTCCCAACACTCAGACTTGTGAGAGATGCACTTATATATCCAAACTGGAAGCCAAGCACTCTCCAGCCAAGACCAGAATAGCTGGTCAAGAGGAGAAGTTCAACACTTGCACCCACACCACATGGAACATATAGCCCTCCATAAAACACACCAACACTGTCTTTGCATAAAAACACAAATCACACACCCACCTTCGCTGAGGCTCTCAATAAAAATCTACCCAAACAGCAGAGAGCTCCAAGGTAGAAATGCACTCGACCACCACAACACAACACTAATCAAGAGACACATAACTCTCCTAAACAGTGTGCCACTCAACCAAAGGCAAAACAGCATGCCAAACACACTAGTCATAGGTGACTCAATAGTGAAGCACACTGATGTCCCACTCAGTAGGTTGAATAAGGAGAAAGTAACAGTCAGCTGCCTGTCAGGCCCCAGGATCCATCACATAGCGCATGCACTCAGGTCCCTCAACAACAGATACAAATATGACTCTGTCATTTTACATGTGGGTGTGAATAACTAAGACATACCTCCCTGGACTATTTGAAAAGAGACATGGAGGAGCTCTTGGATTATGTAGCCCAGGCGGATATGACCCTAGCCCTGAGCAGAATCCTACCATCACCCAGAATGATACCACAGTACAAGCAGAAAATTATTGATTTCAACAATTGGCTAATTTTCTGGTGTCATTCTAAGGGGATCCAGTATTTGTCTGCCTGGGATGACATGACTGACAGACCTCGATGCTTTGCCAGAGATGGCCTGCATCTGTCACCCCTGGGCTTCTGGATACTGGCGAAGGCTCTTGCCACCCCTAGAAAGAGGAGCTCTGCTTGACATGTATGGGCAGTCTATTCCAGAGTCTGGGGAGTCTCTGGGTCAAGAACCTATTCCTTCAGCATGTTTTGTTCATTATGATGACAAGGTCTTAAGCACTTGTCCTATATGGACAGACTCAAAAAACTGAAACTATTTTCTGTCTCATATCGCCTACTTAGAGGCGATCTCTGCTTGACTTACAAAGCCATGTCTGTCCCAGCTCTGTTAGAAATGCTGCATCTAAAGAAATCACAGTCCCTCTGCACCACATGCTCTAGAGACCTCAACCTCATTACCACAATCAACAGAATATGCTGGAGGGACAGGTTCATAACCCAGAGAATGCCCATGCTATGGAATAGACTTCCCATACATGTCAAGCAGAACACCTCACGGGCCCTCTTCAAGAGAAATTTTGATGAGTGGACGGGAAATAGAAAATTCACCCCGGGGATCACTCCAGTGGCTCTACTGGACAGAGGAAGTAAGAACTAAGGTCGGATGGCACGATGCCAGGGTAATCCTATGGGTTAGGCTTGTAAAGGCTCCAGGGCCATTAGCCTACTACACACCTATGAACCTATGAACCTAAGTTCACAAAAGCACTTCTTACTTCAGTATTAGTTGTGAAGCACTTCTTACATTTCAAAGTCTTGGTTTGTGAAGCAATACAGTGCAGCCATTCACTCTGTGATGAAATATTGGAGGTTCCTCGAGTATAAAATCCACATATTGCCACAAGGGGTCTACTTCAGTAGACTGAAAGTTCACTTACCCAACTTTCAAATAGCTGAGATGAAAAGGCTAACACCTGCAAAACACCGACATCCTGGAACACCAACCTCCCACTCCAGGAAATGAACCTCTTGGCCACCCTGTTGAACTTTGCCCCTTATTCCACTGGTAGTGTGATCTCAGAGTTGGTATATTTAGTTAGGGAGGGTGTGGAGGGCACAGCCCCCCACATAGGGGGTGTGGGAGGCAAAGCCCCCTACATGGGTGGGTTTACTTCCTTCGGTTTTACTGTTTTTTCAGGATGGCCAATCAATTACTTACCTGGAGTGGGAAGTTGGTGTATCTGAAAGTCTGGTAAGTGAAGTTTTGGTATGGTGAAGTAGATCCTCCACAATACATCCTTAATACCTGAGTGCAATAGTGTGCACTTAGAATCTGCCTCTTGGGTTGTACAATGATACAGCATAACTGACAAGTTTCAGGTCAGAGTCAGATGGTGCCTGGAGTTCAAATCTATTAACTGACACAGAGGTCCTTATTGAGGCCCACAGGCATGTGTACCTTAACGCATTGTCCAACCTGCATGCTGAAAGAGGGAGGAAAGTGCTGAAAATTTTGTGTGGTCATGGTGGGGGGCTGGAGAAAGACAGGTAATGCTGTATGTGTGGCTAAATTTAGTTGGTTAGTTTGCTATGTGGGAGAGTTCTTTAAGCTACAAAGAACACAACAAGGGGATGGATGGGAAAGAGGGCTATGAGGAGAGATTAGAGGGCACCTTCATTCAGCAGCTCAGCAATGCAAAATACTATTAGCCAACAACATAAATCATTCCTGGTGAAGGAGTACAAAAGAATACATTTATTTTATTTTTATTTATTTTACATTTGTTGACTGGGCTAGTCTAACTGGATACATATCCTTTTTCAGTAGAGGCCCGGGGAGAAAAGCTCCAAACAGTTAGAAAGACATATATATATATATATATATATATATATATATATATATATATATATATATATATATATATATATATATATATATATATATATATATATATATATATATATATATATATATATATAATATACAACAACATACATGTAATATTGAACAGAGGATCTCAAATAATATTGGTCACTTCACTGTTAGCACATTCTTTCAGATCATTTCTATTTACAGAGCAAGTTAAAGTGATTTAAGATAGTATATGGTTAAAACTCTTCAAAAGAATAATCATTATAACTTGATTACTTAGCTTGCATTCTAATTTCTTCAGAAATAAGTAACAAGGAGTGAGAGGTAGAATGGAAGAAGAAGAAAAGAGAGAAAGTATAGCAGTTACAGTTAAGGTTAGTCAGGGTTACAAGGACAGAGCCAGTGGGATTTAAGATATATTTTGAGCTTTTGTTTGAAGATAGTAAGGGAGGAGAGTGATGTTAGCTCACTAGGAAGAAGGTTCCAGTGTCTCCCAGCTGTATTTGAAAAGAGAGAGTCACCAGCCAGGTTTTTGGATTTGCTTATACTAACTAGTAGTTTATTAGAGGAGCGTAAGGTGTTCAGGTTTTTGTAGGGAGTGACAAGGGAAGATAGTGTTGGAGTATTATGAGGCTGGTACAGGGTCTTATGGGTAATTGTAAGTTGGTTAAACATAAGCTGATTCTGGAGTTCCAGCCAACCTAGTTGTAGATTCTGACAGTGATGGGTTCGGAAGGGATTTCCAGTGGCAAATCTGGCAATGTTGTTGTAGGTTTTGGCAAGTTTTAGAAGATTATTCTTTGACAGGTTAGTATAGATAGGAGAAGCATAGAGAAGTGTAGATATTAGGTGAGAGTGGGCAATAGTGGATCTGGCAGGTGGAGTAAGGAAAGGTCTAATCCTGTAGAGGGAACCCATTTTTTTGTTGACTGTTTTTACTGTATTTTTTATTTGTGTATCAAAGGTGAGGTGGTTGTCAATAGTAACACCTAAAAGTTTGGTAGTTAAGTCAGGTGTTATGAGTGTGCCATTGTTAGATGTAAGTGTGAAATCTATTTGTGTGAACTTGTGGGTAGGAGTGAAAAGTAAGAGCTTTGTTTTTTTTTGGATTCAAGAGGAGGCATCATTGCAGAAACCATGTTTCTACTTTGCTAAATAATGTTTGTGTTTTTAATTGCAGTTCAGATGAGGAATTGGCTGAGCATATTATTGTTGAGTCATCTGCATATTGTATACAGGTAGCCTGAGGGATTGCTAATTGTAAATCATTGATGAAAATTGAGAAAAGGAGAGGGCCTAAAATAGAGCCCTGAGGTACACCTAGTGTAACAGGCAGATGAGAAGATAGGTGATTCCCCCAGAGCACTGCTTGCTGCCTATTGTTGAGGTAGGAACTGAACCATTTTATAGCCTGAGTGTCAAGAGAAAGAGATTTGAGAATATTTAAGAGCAATTGGTGATTAACCATATCAAAAGCTTTTGAAAGATCGATAAATAGAGCAGAGGTAAGAATATTGCTATTTTTATTTTTGTTGATGGTGTTAGAGAAGGATAGAAGGGGGGTTGTAGTACTGTGGAATGGCCTAAAGCCATGTTGGCACTCAGCAAGCAGGTTATTTTTAGTTAGATGGTAGAGAAGTTGATTATGTATGCATTTTTCCATAATTTTTGCTAAGGGGGAAAGTAGGGCTATTGGTCAATAGTTAGAGTGTTCATTAGAGCTCCCACCTTTGTGTAGGGGGATAATGTGTGAGATTTTCCAGATTACTGGTATTGTTTCCTCACTAATGGTTCTGTTGATAAGGATGGCTATAGGATAGGCTATTGCTTTAGCTGCTTTCTGCATGTATTCTGTAGGTAGTTGGCCAGCTGATGGAGTGCAAGGTTTTAGTTTAAGTAAGAGTTTGCAAATGTAGTGTGTTGGGATGGGTTGCATTTGAAATGTAGGGGGAGAGCTAGAATAGGCGGTAGGAAGGGTAGAGCTATCAGGAGATAGTTGATTTGCTAGAGACTGAATGGCTTCTGTAAAGAAGGTGTTAAAAGCATTTGCATCTTGCTTGGTGTTTTCCTGTGTACTACCTAGTGGGGGTGGGGTTGTGGTTTGACCTGGGTGAAACAATCTATTGATGCTTGCCCAGAACTTCCATGGATTATTCTGGTGTTTTGTTGCATTTCTGTATAAAAATGTTTTTTATCGGAGATTAAAGCTATTTTGTGACATTTCTGAGCTGTCTAAATGTCAGATGATCTGAGTCATTTTTGGTGGTTCTCCATGTGTTCCAGGCTTTGTTTCTGAGTAACATTTTCTGTCTGGTGCCTGTGGAGAGCCAAGGGGCTGGCTTAGACCTAATTCTTAGAGTTTGTTTTGGAGCATGCTGGTCAAGAATGGTTAAGAATTTAGTGTTAAAGTATTCAACAGCCTGTTCAAGTGGGAGGCTTTTTAAGGGGGACCAATTGCATACACCTAGTTCATTTTGGAATAGTTCAGGGTTGAAGTGTTTACTGGACCTTATTGTTTTATATGTGGCTTTATGAGGAAAATGGATTTTTTGCCTGATTAAGTAGGTTAATGAGTGGTCACTGATTTTTATCTGGGAGAATTCCTACCTTATAAGTAAGGTGTTGTTTATTTATAAGAATCCAGTTTAAGATACTTTCCTTCTTACTTGGTTTGTTAATTCTAGTTGGAGAAGAAATTAGTTGAGAGAAACCCTTCAGGTTGATGAGAGAAGAAGAATTTTCATCACTGATGCACTTCCAGTCAATGTTGAAATCTCCTAGTATTACAGTTTCTTGTGGGAAGTGTGGTGATAGGGAGCTAAGGATATCCTTGAGTATACTAATATTATTCCCAGGGGGAAAGTAGATACATATGATGTAAATGGATTTAGTAGAGTTTAGCTGAAGTTTGGAAGCAAGGATTTCAGCATTGCTCTCAGGGGGTGGTTTATACTCTAGGGAGGTAACTTGCAGGCTGTTTTTAAAGAGGATAGCTACTCCCTCGCCCTTCTTATTTCTGCGGTCAGACCTTATTATTTTGTATCCTGGTGGGGTAATTTCAATGTCCTGAGTATAGGGTTTTAGCCATGTCTCTGAAAGGCAAAGTATATCAAAGGATTGCTCATCCAGTAGGGCATGGAGGTGAGTAAGTTTGTTGTTAATACTACGTATATTGAGATGTGCAATATACAATGAGTTTGTGAGTTTGGAATTTGCAAGTGAGATAGGGGGACAGGGGTCAGGGTGATTAGTTATAACTGTATTGGCTGGGCCAGGATTTGGGTGGATGTCGCCATCTAGTAATGAATTGTTTTTTTGTCTAAACCAAGGATTATAAAAATTGCAGATAAGGTATAGAGCTTTCCTAGTTTGTGGACTATTGTACTTGATGTGGGACAGTCTGTGGTATTTTGCTGGTAGGTAGCTAGGAACAGAGATTATGTTTATGTGAATGAAGTTGGTGTTAAGTATTAGTGTAGTTTGTTTGAGAGAGTAATGATGTTTAAGGTATAGAGAATGTTCAAAGGATGTTAAGATGTAGGCAGTGGCTAAAGAAGATAGAAGAGCAGTGATAAGTAACAGCTTGACTTGAGCTGTGGTAGTAAATGAAGGCATGGCAAAATATTTTAGCAGATATTTAAAGGTGTAGGTGAGGTAGTAAGTCACGGTGAGTGTGTGTCAAAGGTGATGGTACTTGAAGTGGAGGGGAAGGTTTATTGGAAACAAGTAGAGGGGTATGGTTTAATAGGCAGGAGGAGGGAGAACTACTAATTGCAGGCTGATTACATGTGCCACTTGAACAAAAAAAAAAATAATAATAAAAATAATTTATAGTAATTACCTGACAGAGGCAGAAAGCCCTGCAATCTTTTCTGGTAGGAAAAGCTGATGTCTTTTTATTATGGTTATAAAAATCTAAAGCATGCTATCAGCACAGCTTTTCACCCATTGTAATGTTCAGCAGAAGAGCATATGTCCCTCTAATAAAGTCATTAAAAAAGGAAGAAATCAAAGCGCAACTCATATTCTCAGCAGAATAAGACTATCCCTGCCAGAAGGAAAGAAAACGTTTGACTGTCTTGAAGGAGCATCCACATTTGCCCAAAAAAAAAAATTTTAAGTCAGCCTGAAACCATGGATCCTTCAATGAACTTAAAAAGACAAGCTTCAAAAAATGAGTGGATTATTAATGAAAAAAAGAAACCCAGAGACAAATGATTATACATAACTTCACATTTCATGCAAGTTTTTGTTTTCTCCCTTCTAAATAACGTGGAATCATACACAGAAGGTAATGTAACTTTTTTTCTTTCCTATTATCTTTCCCACAACAATGCTAACTTTATAAATAATATATATTATTCAAAATTCAAGTAAATCAAAATCTTATCCAACTGCAAACTACTATTTTATACTTTTATCTCTTTATATACATGGCATAGCACAAGTGAAATGGTATAAAATCACTTACTCATTTCCTATATTTATATATATTTTTTTTCTATCCTATACTTATTTCTTCATATATGTGCCTTCCTTTCTGTTTTAGTTCTGTACTGTGTTACTGTTAAGTATAATCACTATGGAAATCCACATCTCGCCCTCACCTCCCACAAAAGTAACCACCATGAAAAACTTCTCCAAAGCAGACTTTTGGATCCTAAAAACAGAGGTGGCTAACTTCACAGCACACATGCTAATGGAAAATAGATGCATGCCCGCTGAATCATACACCAATGCACTGTGTGATTACTTACATAAATGCATGGAACTAGCCATACCCAACAGAACCAAGATGCTCTCTTCCAAAATAAGGAAGCCAATCTGGTGGTCCCCCACCATCAATAAACTCTACAACAAAAGGAAGAAACTGTTGCAGAGAAAAGTGAAGTCCCAAGACTGGAAAACCACCCTTATTAGCCTCAACAAAAAGCTGAGATCCCTCATCAAAATCTCTGAAGCCAACTATGAAGGCAAAATTGCAGTCAACACTATAAACAACCACAAAGCCTTCTATTATTATATCAAGAACCTCCAAGGCAATACCCAGATATGGTCTGAGTTATTGTACAATGGTACCTCTTATACTGAGCTGACAGACATGGCCAATACACTGGCCGACAGATTCTGTGCCAATTTTACCCCTTTCTCCCCCTAAAGGACCAATCACAATACCAGAAGAATGCCAAGCCCCCAGCATTAATACAGCACAGGTTAAAGCTGCTTTCTCCAAGGCCAAGAATACAGCTTCCATGGGATCTGACAATATCCCTGGATGTGTTCTAAATGGACTACAAAGTGAACTGGCACCACACCTATGTGCCCTGTTCAATTACAGCCTCACCTCTGGCTTTGTCCCTAATGAATGGCACATTGCCATAGTCATCCCTCTACATAAAGGATGGGCAGCTACTAACCCTTGGAACTACCGCCCCATTAGCTTCACGAGTCTAATATGTAAAGCTATGGAACACATCTTCATGGATCTAATCAACAAGGATATAGGGAATCTCCAAATTCTAGATCCCACACAGTTTGGTTTCTTGAAAGGTAGATCATGCCTGCTCAACCTGGTTGACTTCTTTGAGTCAGTCACCAAGGCGGTAGATGAGGGCAAGGCAGTCCATACAGCATACCTCGATCTGGCCAAGGCCTTTGATACCATTCCCCACTAAGGTATTATTGATAGATTCTCCAAACAAGGCATCAACCCTTATACCACTAGGTGGGTTACAAACTGACTCACATATAGAACCCCCACTGTGAAAATTGCGGACTTCAAGTCAGATTGCAACCAGTTATGAGTGGAGTCCCACAGGGATCGGTCCTGGGACCTCTCCTGTTTGGCATCTACTTCTCAGACGTCCAAGCCAACATGGAAGGACTCTGGCTGACCAAGTTCACAGACAACTGCAAGCTGAGAGCCATTATTAACTCCCTAAGTGATGTAGACATCCTACAGAAAGGCCTCACTGAGACCAATGACTGGTGTCTAAAACATGGCCTTAAGCTTAATGCCAAAAAATGCACCATTATCCCCTTTGGGAAAAACTTAGTACCTACAAACTATCACATTGATGGGAGCCCACTGAACACTGAAAGCATTATAAGATATCTGGGGACACAGGTTGACTGTAACCTCTCCTTCAACCACCACATTGCCTCTGTGGTCAGGAGATCCTTCTATGTAGCACATCTCATTACCAAGGGTTTTGCATCCAGGAAGAGAGAAGTTATCATCTCCCTCTACTCCTCCCTCATTAGAGCAATCATCAAGTATAATGCCCCATTGACATGTACCTCACTAGACACCTGCAACAGCTCAAAAGGCTTGCAAAGAAGATTCTGGACGTTAAACACATGGCCTATATGGACAGACTCAAAAAACTAAGCTATTCTCTGTCTCATATAGTCTACTAAGATGTGATCTCTGCTTGACTTACAGGGCCATGTCTGACCCTGCTCTGTTAAAAATGCTACATCTAAAGAAATCCCAAACCCTCCACACCATACACTCCAGAGACCTCAACCTTATTACCACAATTAACAGAACATGCTGGAGAGACAGATTTATTACCCAGCGACTGCCTTTGCTATGGAATAGACTTCCCATATATGTCAAGCAGAGTACCTCACTGGCCCTCTTCAAGAGAAATCTTGACGAGTGGATGAGAAATAGAAATTTCACCCTGTGGATCACTCCAGTGACTGTACTTGATAGAGGCTCTGGGAACTAATGTTGGGTGGCAAGATGCCAGGGCACCTTTATGGGCTAGGCTTGTAAAGGCTCCAGGGTCATTAGCCTAGTACACACCTATGAAACTATGAACCTGTATGCATTTACTACTTAACTGAATTTCTGCAATGTGCTCCATTTAGCTATTATATGTTATAGCTGTGTATGGTTGGTAGTCTGGAGCCTTTGTTTTAAATATTCATCATTTTACAAGTTATGCTTAAAAGCTTAGCTTCACTAGAAAATTCCCAGCTACTTACTTTTTTGATGGACTTTTGACAACTTTTATGACAAGTTCAAGCTTCTAAAAGCTTCAGTTAGCTCACAGAGTCATGAGAAACAATCTGTGCTGTCTTCTAGGAAGTAGGCATGACCTATGAACCTGTTTCTCTTCAATGAACTCTAACAGCCAGTCAGATTCAAGAATGATCGTTTGAACTGTATTTTCATTCATTTACCAATTATTTTTATCTAAAAAGTCTTATAAGCATATGTTTTATTGTAAAGAGTGATTTACTTAATCTGAATTACATTTTTATTTAAATAAGAATTACAAATATGTTTCTGACAGTGAGTGTTTTAAATGCATCTTTTTTTCCTGTCTGCTTTAATGACATTGCAGCCCTGCATGTACTCATAGCAACAAATAATTATTAGGATTAATCAGTTTATCTTAAGTCTGTTTAGATAAAATTAATTTTAAGAAATCGCATAGAGTTTATGCATACATAGTACATTAAATTGAATTTTCCTTTTGTATGTTTTTTTCCTCAATTTTTTTTTTATTTTCAATTAAAATAACATTTACATAATATTTTTAAATATCATTGTAAACAACTATATACAATATTTACAATAGCCTGACTTTCAGTTATATACACTGTATGTTATTAAATATAGAATTAACAGATCACTTATCAAAACTACAATATTGATTATTGCAGAGTGTCCAACAAAGATATAACTTTCTTCCAAGGATTATTTACCAATGGCCTGGGATAGATTCATAGTTCTTTGATTTTTATTTCCATCGATGCAGTTGTCTTCAGTAAAGCGTAGAATTCTTCCAAGGTCGGGGGTGTATTTGAATTCTACCTTCTGGTTACACATTTCCTAGATATAGCAAGTATTGTCCATAACAAATACATATTTGTCTTATTCAGGTAGGGACCTTCATTTACATTTAGTACAATCAATAATTTAGTTAAGGTAAAGAATTCATTAAATAAAGCTGTACAAAATGATTGATTCCAATCCAATATGATTTAATTTTATTATATCCATAAAAAATATGAATCCAGTCAGCTTTATTTGACTTATCACACCTCCAGCAAAAAACATTTGTAGTAGTACTGATCTTTTTAATTCTATCTGGTGTTAAAAATGCTCTATGAAAGTATTTCCAGTTAAATATTTTCCAGTACTGTGTGTTAGAGATGTAATTAACTGAAAGTAAGATGTGAGTTTTAATTTCTTCTGTTAACTGCAATGACTGACCTTTTGTTAAGAACTGCCAGTATGAAGGTTTGGGAATTGTTTTATATGTTATTAACTCTTTATATAGATTTGAAATGGAAATTTTCTTTTCACAACTATTATATATAAATTCATACAGAAAACTTATTATCTTTGAAATATCTTTAAACGGAGAATTATTCATTAATCTGCATAAATCTTGAATGTACATTAGAATGCTTTGTAAGGTTAACCAGTCCTGTGTTGGAATATTGTAAGCAGTTTTATCATATATATATATATATATATATATATATATATATATATATATATATATATATATATATATATATAAAACATTTAATTTATTTATACATTGAAACCAGCATAAGAATCCATTTTGTTCCCAGGAGGTTATTGTTTCCCTATATATTTTGTGAGGAAAGTTCTTAGTGATGGTAAATGGGGTTAAAAGGTCAAACCAAAGTTTTAGATCTATGTTTGCATTGAAAAGTTTCCTAAAGGAACCGATGTAATGATTAATCAGTGTCGTTTTAGAAAGTTTTGTTATATTATATTGTATACTTATGCTTAGTATGTACTAAGGTTTGTTTGATTTGTCTACTATTACAATTTTTTTAACAGATTAAATTCATTTGTTAATTTAGCCATTGTTAATTATTTCCAGTTGGCAAAATAATTTGGGTTTATTCCAGTCTATTGTAGTTTTAAGCCCATATGCTTTTATATATGTTGCTATTTCTGGGAAGTTCAATCCTCCTTGTTTCCATGGTCTAATGTGATGAGTTAGAGCTACTCTATTCTTTTTGGGATACCATAAACATTTTATAAAACATGAGTTTATTTCTTTAAGAATGCATCTTTCAGGAATTAACTGTATTGCTAATGCTACATATAGTATTTTTGGCAATAAGACCATTTTTATTAATTGCAATCTGTCTTCAAAAGTTAATATAATTTTGTTCCACTTTTCTATATATATTTGTATTGCTTCAATAATGTTTTTATAATTTATTAATATTGCTTCGTTTATATGTTTGCATAACACTATTCCTAAATAATTTAGCGCAAGTTCTTGTTTTCCTATGATGGATTTATCTGTAACTTGTAGTTCTCTTTCTTATTTAAAAATAGAAATTTTGATCTTGATCTATTAAAGTGTAGACCTGAAATCTTATAAAATTTCTTCATTACTTATTCTAGCTCTCCTAATGACTCTCTGGAGTTTGATAGGGTTAATAAAATATCATCAGCAAAAAGCATTATTTTAGATATGTACTGGTCATAGACTTCTATTCCTTTTATTCTTGGATCATTTTGTATTATTTCTGCAAGTATTTCTATAGCCAAAGCAAATAAAATAGGAGAAATGGGGCATCATTGTTTAGTACCTTTCGTTATATGAATAGATTCTGAGGTGAAAGGATTTAATTTAATGTAGGCTAAGTTATTAAGATATATGTTTTTTTAGTAATAAGTTGAAGGGAGGAGGAAATTCAAATAATGCTAAAGTATTAAATAGATATTCCCAGTTGAGGCAATCAAAGGCTTTTTCTATGTCTAATCCAATTAGACGTGTTTCTCTATTTTCTTTATTCACATAATCTATAAGAGTAAGTATCCTTTTAATATTATCATGTGTGTGACTGTTATATAAAAATTCAGTTTGATCATTATTAATTCTCTTTGAAAGTGGGAATTTCATTCTGTTAGCTAGGATTGACATGAATATTTTGTAATCATTATTCAGTAATGATATAGGTCTGTATGAGGTGCAAAGGTCTGATGGTTTATTATCTTTTAGAATTGGTGTTACGAGAGAATATTTCCATGAAGGTGGTATTTTTGCTTCTGACTGGACTTCTAGCAAAGTTTTATGAAAAAGGGAGATTACTGTTGAAGGGAAGAGTTTGTACATTTCTGTAATTATACCGTCTATCCCTGGAGCTTTGTTAGATTTACTTTCTTTTATCTTGTCAACAATTTCTTTGTAGGATATAGGTTTTTGTAGGTCTAATTTTAAGTTTTCGGAATTTTTTTTATATTGATAAGCTTTGTATCTAAGTTTATTTGGTTGGTATCTAAAGCTTCTTTTTTTGAAGTGTTCCATATAATGGAACCAAAATGCTTTAAGGATATCTCATATATCTGATACTTTTTTCCCTTTCTTTCCATGATATATACTACCAATGTTATTTGCTTTAGATTGTATTTTAATTCTTGTAGATAAGTTATGTAGATATCTGGGGGAGGTGGCTAATGAGTTTATTCTTAATTTTTCCAAGGCTAGACAAGTTTTGTGTGTTAGAATTTCATTATATTTTTTATTTAATTCTCTATTTCTTTTTTGACTTCTGGACAATTCTGATTTTTTTTTAGATTTTGCTGTCAAGAGTCTGGTTTGCAAGTCTAATGATTCAGTTTCCCACTCTCTAACTTTGTTTTTGTACCAGCTAAGGGTCTTACCAAATAAATATGCTTTTAATGAGTTCCAAACCATGTCTCTACTGATTTCTGTTGTATTATTAATTTCAAGAAAAAATTGTAGTTCTGACAACATCCAGGGTCTGAATTCTTTAATTTTCATAATATATGATGGAATTCTAGTTGAGAGGATTAAAGGTTTAAACTTTATTTGGAGCTTCATTATCAGAGAGTCATGACCTGAGAAGGGGCATGGAACTATTGAGAAGTTGATTATGTTTGTTTGTAAATCTTAAACTATGAATAATTTGTCTGTTCTGGTTTGTGTTCCAAATCTATGGTCTTTATGGGAAAAAATAAGGATTTATCATCTTTTACTTTAAAAGTGTCTATTAAATGGAATGAATCAATTCATCTTTTTAAGGATTTTGAAATAGTTGCTATGTGAAAAGACTTCTTCGCAGTTTCAGAAGCTTCTAAGGTACAATTAAAGTCTCCCCCCAGTATAAGATTTCCATTATAATTGCTGGAAATAAAATCTAGGCATTTTTTAACCGTTCCTGTTCCAATTCCTGGGATCCAATATAGATTAGCTAACGTCCATATTCTGTTATTAAATTTAATTATAACAAATGCTAGTAGACCTTCTTTGTCTTCATATTTAAAAATAACTTTTGGATTGATTATGTTTTTCTTCCAGAGAATTGTTACTCCTTTTGTCCTTGTTCTATAGGAGGATTGAGCTAAGACTATACTCCTCAGGGTTCCAAATAAAGCTATCATTAGTCTTAAAATGAGTTTCCTGGAGAAATACTACTTGTGCCTTATTTAGATTTAAATATTTTAGTAAGTTTGATCTTTTATTTGCATTATTTAAGCCATTAGTATTTAATGATAAGAATGTTAAATCCATTTCAAGTTATTGTTAGAAGAAACTTTTTGCTTCTTTTTTTTTTTTATTTTGATTATAGTAGTTATACCATATTCCCTGATAACTTTGAATATTATTTTTATGTGTGAAACATGGGAGTGTAATTTAATGTTCTTTCTTCTTTAAATACAAGTAGGGTAAAATTCTGGTCAGGCTTTAAAAAAGTACTTCTATAAAACATTAATTCTAAAGTATCAAATACAAGTAATTATGAATTTCCCATTAAACATGGAATGAAAGTCATTCCTAATCCAATAGATAAAGATAGATCTATTGGATTATCACTCATACCTTTAACCAATAATATCAACTGAGCTCCATATGTTAAATTATTATATGGAAAATTTTCTTAGAAGAGATATGAAATTCTATATTATTCTATTATTGGTCTATAGTCTTTTATATATCAGGATGAAATGTTACTAGTGTAAACAATTATTATGTTGACTTAGAAAATATCCAATATTTAGTTACCCTTAAGAGATCCCAAACATGTCAGATATGTCATTTTGGATAAATTAAATGCAACAGAGGAGCATACACTAAATAAGCCAACGACAAATAGATTATTACTAAAATAATTTGACTAAAAGGACTCTGCAGGAGACAATGAGTGATTACCAATGAAATATGAATTTACTGTAGGTGTACTGTCTTCCTTTACTTTCCCACTCTTCAGCTCACCAACTTCAACTTACACTTATGAAAAAACATGGCTTATCAGTGGTATTCTGAGTCTGAGTAGAGGCACTCTGCATTCTAGTGTGCAGTGCTTTTACAGATTTATAGATTTACAAAGCAGAGTCTAAGAATTAACTATGATCACCCTGACAATTCCCATCCTGCATAGGGCACCTCCTGCTACCAGAATGGGTAATCCCATCAGGTCTAGAATGAATGTGAAGGTACCTTTATGGTAATCAAGACTTACCTTAGGTAAGTATTAATCAAATAGTACTTATAGCATCTTAGAGAGTTCTCAGGGCAGTTAGAATACTCTTAAGCCTCTCCTCCCTTGACCAAATACAGAGATTTCCCTTCCCTTTCTTTCCCTTGTTTTAAATCAATCCTAATAAAAGAAATTCAGCAAACATAGGTAAACAGAAATAACATTCAGTAGTCTGTCTTGTACATGACTCGCAATCCATTAAACAAGTCACTGACTAACATCACTTTAGTAAACATTATAAAGACGTATTAGAAATAATTTCCTAGCTCTTTAAAATTTGTGATAAAGCAAAAAGTTAACAATAAGCTATTTTAACTAAAAGTATAAAGCATTTCAATTTTCCGTTGCATGTATATATTTCAACTTGTATTGTAGTGTCAATAGCTGTCTTTGAAATCTGTACAATACTTCACTTCTTCAAATCATTCCTTATTCAATTCAGGTTTTGTTTTGTCAAAACGGCAACAATATTTCAAGGGCACAATTAATATTTAGATTGATGTTTCAAATAAATAATTTGTCAGTTGCCAATTGAGTTAGTTTAGAATATATGGTTAGTGCAAATATAGCATGTTGCAAAAATAATATGTATTTTTTCGTGTGGTCTAGAGACTGGCATATGCAAGTGACATATAATATAGCATATATAGAGCAGATAGCTTATGGATTCGGGTTGTTAAAGTAAATTATGATTATTAATCAGGCAGTTTAATTTAAATTCACAAGTAATTTGGGGACATTTCAGTTGAGTTTCCAGGAATGTGTAGTCCACTGTGAGTAATTGAGTCCACTTTTCCTCATAAACATATGTCACAATTCATTAAATGAAGCAGAGTCTAACATCTGTCTAATAATCAGTATAAAGACAAAGAATAGTAATTACCTAGCTCTTCAAACTTTCTGATATTGCATAATGTTGACAGTAAGCTGTTTTAACTGGAAGACTAAAACATTTCAATACTTCTTTGTGAATGTATATTTTTACTTTTACTGTACTGTCAAGAACTGTCTTTGAAATCTATGCATTACTTCAGTTCTTTCAAGTCATTCATTTTACAGTTCAGATTACATTTTGTCAAAATGTCAATAGCATTTCAAGGACACATTTAATATTTAAACTGATATTTTAAATTAATAGCTATCAGTTACCAAGTGAGTTTGTACAGAGTGTGAGGTAACTGCAAAGATAACATGTTGCAAAAAGTAATATGTATCTTTTCATGTGCACTAGAGACTGACAATTTCAAGTAACATATAAAATGTTGTGAAATCAGCATGTTAAACTGAGAAATACTTTTTAAGCAAGCAGCTACATTTAAGTGCACATGTAGTTTGGGAACATTTCAGTTTTGTTTCCAGGAATATGTAATCCTATGAGGATAAATCATAAAATATTACAAATAGTCCTATTATGTATTTATTTTACATTGCTTAGGTTGTTTTTCATTTTAATAACTAAACAACATTACTTTTTCTTATTATTTGCTATCTGTGAGGCTAAATGCACTTCGCAGGTTCACAGTGTCCTTAGAAACTGCAGCAATTGTTTACTGTTGCTATGGTAACATAAATAGAATGTGAAGAAAGCTTCACTTCTCTTAACTATAGTACATTTTCCCTCCTTTTATATATATATATATATATATATATATATATATATATATATATATATATATATATATTTGTCAATACTAAAAGGAAATAATTCAAAGGACATATGTACATGAATGGAACATTTCAGAGTTAATCACGAACATGTCCCCAATCCCAAAAAGCATAACAGTGACTATCATTAATCTAATAAATATTGCAATAACAATTAAGTTCACTATTCCAGTTCGTCTACCTTAAAACTAGATTATTTTAGACTATTATTTATCTATGTATAGATAGTGCCCGGGATTCATGAAGCTCGGTGCAAGGCCGGAGTTAGGCTTGGGCCGACCATGCGGCGTGTAGATGGCACAGTAGCACCAAATGCATATTAATGAAGGCGCTGCCGCCATAGCCACGTGCATAGGAAATGAGTGCGAGTGCATAGGGCATGGCGAAGTGCCGCACGGAGGTGTGGAAATGTCAGCTATCGACGTGCAACCTAAAATGCTTGAATATAACAATTTGCCTGCAATAGTAATCACACCTGTCAGTGTCCATGAATACTGAAATGTATGCAAAGCATGCAAGACAGTTCTTGCAAGCACAAAACGAAGAAGCAAACACAAATGCATGGTAGGGAATATCGAGTCTCCATCCCTCGAACAAATGACATTTAAAACCGTTTGCCCGTATTCTAACGCAGTGTAGATAGTTATACCAAGTGGAAGTGAAACACACATGTTTGCGCGCCACCAGTAGCTACATCTAGCCCAATGGTCAGGGTTACCAGCTGTCCCACATTGTGAGGGATAGTACACAGCTGGGCAGATGTGTCCATACAAAAACCATGATAAATGTAAATATCTAGCGACCGTATGACAGAATTATATCCCACAACGCATGTAATAGTCACATACAATAGGTATGTCCATATGTAACATACCACATGTGACAAGAAATAGAATAAGCAAGAAAACAAAACAGAAGGAGCATATACACTGCTACAACAATAAACTAACATGTAGGCAGAAAGGAAAAGTATTATCCGTAGTGCTGACCGTGGGTATGTGTTGTCCTGTAAAATCAGATATGTGTCCGGAATATATCCCATCCTGGACATATGAAAAGGTGTCACCCTACCAATGGTCAGAGCAGTCGACCAAAATCTGCCCATATGCGGTCCAAGCCGTACTTGTCAAGATGTGTCACAGTTGAACGGGTATTACCCAGGTGTACCAACCATGTCATGAAAGTTAAGTATGGGTGTGTACCTATGTGCATGATGTACAGCATGTGGAAGGTGAAACATGCCAGGGTAGTCCACACAACCATACAGGTACCTGACATATGAAGTGTATGCAATGTGTTCCCTTGACCGTGTCATGGGCCATCAACCAAAGAAGTGATGGATGGAGTGTGAGGAATATGTGTGTGGGGGGGATGGATAATGGTATAATCCAGAAAGGCGAGACTGTGTTGGATGCACAATAGGTGAACTGGAGGTGTATGAGGGAGCAGTGGGTGAATCAGAAAGAAACACAAAGAACAAGTATACACATCTGCAATACAACCTGACGGCCATACTGTAGAACACAATCACACAAACATATGAATATTAAAATGTGCGATACAAATGTACAGAAACGTCACCGGCACATACTCACAGAATGGTCTGGATGGAACCAGCCCATTCAAATGTAACACACCTGGATGCATAATTGAATACCCATCATCCCCTCCACAGCACACAACCCGCCCCCATACCTGAACATCCACCAAATCCAGCCATACTCGGCCTACTAGCTTGGCGCAGCCATATCTACACATAGTGACCACTACTCATATGTAGTAGGCAGTGACACCCTAGGCAGTTTCAGGATTGCAAACTATGTATCCCTTGCATGTAAAACCCCAACACATTTTTGTAAAGCCAAAAGAATGGACGGTATTGGTCTTGTTCAATTTTTGGATATCCCTCATGGGATAAGTAACCTGTGTAAACATCAGACTGGGTACCAGGACACGATGTCCAGTCCTGTAGACATCCGTACACAAGTTGAATGTGCAGTAGTGGTGCACAAGACTGTCCAGCCCTAGATGGTCATTCAGAACCTACTACCCAGGATCAAACACCTGCCCATGATGCACGTCTCCCCACGTGAATAATCGAGAAAATATATTGTACACATTCGTATAGTGGCACTTGGAAATTGGGTGATTAAGGTGCTGACATAAACAGGGTACCTCCTGACCCACTGTGTGAGGGACAGTCACTGTTTGGGTAGGTGTGTCCTGACCAAGAATGATACAATGGCAAATGTCCTGTGATTGTAGGAAATAACTATGTGCCATACTTCATGTAACAGTTGCCTAAAGCAGTCATGTCTGGATATAAAATACGTAATTCATACAAGAAACGACTAAGCAACTAAAGTGCTAAAGGAATAGGCTGTCAGCTAGGAAAATATTGAATGTTCTAAACCCTGCACTGACCGTGGGTGTGTTGGCCTAAAAAATCTGGTGTCTCCAGAATATATCCCATCCTGTACATATGAAACTGTGGCAACCCTACCAATGGTCAGAGCATTCTCACAATAATTGGCCAGCCTCTTAATCACTCACAAAATCAGTGACCGTTGGAGGAAAGGTGTTGAATGAGAATGACTAATGACAAGAATTAAGAGTAATAGATGCATTTAACTGCAGAAAATAAGTAGTAATACGAATCTGTCAACACGTTCCAAGTTAATGGTACTAATATTGTAGAAGTGTCCGTGATTGTCCCTGATTTGTCATTGCCTTGTCCCTGTCACTGTTGAAAGTAGTCTCCGAGTATCACAGTGGTCCGTACACATATGTACACCAACCGTCACATTTGTTGACAGGGCTATTGCATACCTGTAGTGAATTCATAAGTGATGTCCAGAATAATATTCATCGTATATATGAATGAATGAAATAGTCAAATGGGAAGGGAAACACCAGTGGAAACCCTCCCACTCTGTATCATGTAGTGGAAACACCCCCCATCCTATATTATGTAGTGCCGACCTAATAATGTGGTCTGTAAACACAGGTAGAATGTTAAAATCGGGACCAACTCTGTCCATGTGCTACGTCTGACATTTGAATAGGTACAGGGCAGTTCTAGTCACCAGTCGGACAAGCCTAAACCTGGACCAGCCACATGAACACCCTGACAATCAAACACGCGTATGTGCCAGGACTATAAGCATTGGAGTTCTGAATATCCTTGGAGTGAGTAGACATGCAGCATGGGTCCAGAGCAGTAGGGAATAGGGAATGTCAGAAGTGTAGTACCGCGGTTTTCCAGGCAGGAGAATGGATGCCTGCTGTGTAAGTGAAGCGGTGAGGCATATGTTAGGGTATCTATGAACCATGGGTATACATATAAATGAGGCAGAACACCAATAATGTAGTGGTTAGAGCATCCGCCTAACGTAAAGGCATTCCCGGTTCAAGTACGACCATAGCACATATCAATTTATTGTTTAACGAATGCCTCTGTGCTGTAAAGCCAACATTTAAACATGTAAAGGTGAACGCGTGTTTCACATGGGGCCGTTAACCGGATTCCATCAATCAAAGTGGTACTGTCATAAGGAATAAGGCACATGTAAGCACAAAGAAGTGGCAGTAAACATATGTAACTCACAATAAGGAGATGCAAATGTGCCTGCGCGGGTGTAAGCAGCTTTTAGCATAGCAAATGTATGTTGTTTTGTACAGATGTAAGATATATATATATATATATATATATATATATATATATATATATATATATAGATGTGTGTATAGATAAATATCCACAGACATAAAAGAAATATGCAATTATATATATATATATATATATATATATATATATATATATATATATATAGAATGAATGCCGAAAGACGAAAGCATACATAAGGGTTGTGAAGGGAATCTAGAGCAACTAAGGTATTATAAAGTGCTCGCAGCATATGTCAGATAAAGCTGCACAAGAGTGAGTAGAGCACTGCTATTCACACCAGAGGTAGGGTTATACCAGTGGCCATAATAACGTTGAACTGCTACGTCAACATTATTCACAGACGGAATGTAGTTCATGTTGTGACCACCTATACTTGTAACCCGCAAATTGTTCGTAATCCATAACACCAGGAAAGGCAGGTATGTGCAATTATAAATGGAGGGAGACCCTGTGAATACATGAGGTGGTACAAAATGTGTGTAGGCCCGCAACATTCTGGAGAGGGCAATGTGTAAAGGTGTGTCATGGCTGCGATATCAGGTGGATAATGGCTGTTACGCGTGAAAATTCAACACGGGTGGGCTGGAGAAACTATGGCTATGCGATTATGGACACAGGAGTGCTACGATTGGTTGATCCGGTTGCAATGGAGCTGCCCGTTGAGGTCAGCTAGTACGTAGGTGCGATTCCCAGCTAGAGCGTTGTCTGCGTGGAGACATGCGTGAATGGGCTTACCGTCGTTGGAGGTTGTGCATCAGGGCTGGCAGCCCGGCATGTAATACTTATCTGCCAACCATAAGCAGACCGGAGTCCTGCTGTGGTGACCCCAAACCGGGAAAAGCAGAAAACACAACTACATGCAGACAACAATATGTTGACGTACAATCTCTGTAACACAAGCACTCCATTTATTGACATAAATAATATGAATGTGCACAGAAACAAACACAGTAGCAGGAATAATAGGCTGTGCATATGAGAAATAGGTCAAATGACACAGTATCAGATCACACTTATCAGCGGTACTCTAGGCATGAAAAACGTGCGACATCTGTCTGCTGTATAACGTGCTGTATACTGATTACAAGTTAACCGGAGTGAAGTGTCGGTGTCATAATGACTAAGGCAATAGTATGCTGTTGAAGCAGAGATAAAACCCAATACGCATGTGTAAGTGGGTATGTCTGGGAAATGTATTGGTTAACGGACACAGAGATGTGTATATATATATATATATATATATATATATATATATATATATATATATATATATATATACACACACACACACAAAGATATATATATATATATATATATATATATATATATATACACATACAACAGTTATTGATATATACACATACACTCAAAACAAATATATACATCATTGTAGATATACACATGTACATAACTAGGTTACTTTACAACAATTACGGGTAACACATGTTCAGACCGGGCATATGTTACTGGGAGGTCCAATAAGCAAACGTTTTACCTCCCACACTGCCCAGCTAGGCTGGTCAGACATACAGACAGGCAATAAAGATAAATACACTGCTGCTGTCCAAAACACTGGCAGGAAAGTACCAGTGGGAGAGATCTGCAAGGTCTACACTTTAAACATGGATAACGGGGTCCCTTGTGGGACACCAAAAATTCACTCTAGGTGTGAAACCCTGGTTATCGATGCGAGCAGGATGTAGGTGTACATGGAACAGTAGGTTGTGCAAGTGTAATAACACATGGGTTGACAAAATGTATGACATGTTTCCCGAGACGGGGAGAGTGGGCAATGTATAGGGGTGTGCTCATACCCCAGCTGCGCTCACAGTAAGTATTTGTTATGAGTGCTGTAGAGGGGTGCTAGGTAGGTGAATCATGGGTATGCAATAATGGGCTTAAGTGTGCAGGTGCTGGTTGGCAGAGATGTAGTAGGCCTGCCCAGTGGAAGTCATTAATATTCCTATGTGGGCATAGCAGACGCCTATACCTCCCAAACCTGAAGAGCACATCTACTGGATAGTCTGTAAACCATCAGGGGAATTCATATGGACCATATCAGTGCCGTGTACCGGATTACCATGGACGTCCATAGTTATGAATCAGAATGTAACAAAGTCCAACTAAACACTTCCAGAACTAGTGATATTAGGTGGACAAGTGGCAGAATTCAGGTAATGACTGATGACAACATGTATGAGTCATAAACAGCATGTACCTCAACAAACGTGAATGAATACATATGCTCTGTGACTGTCAATGTGTCTGGTTAATAGAAGCAATCATCTAAATGTGTCCCTCAGGGTGTTATGCAGTGTCTCTGATACAGTGTTCATTCTGCCCCATTGGTATGTGAGGTCTGCTAGTGACGAAAAGCGCATATTTTGCTGACCACCATGATAGCATAATAGATGTGGATTACCACCTGTTCGCCTGTGAGGGACACACCAGTCTGGGCAGTTGTGACCTGCAAAATTAATGTTATGGCACATAGCCTGTGAGTTCGGGAAAGGAGGTCATATATTGTGTGTAGTGGTGTCATAAAATTATTTTGTTGTATCAGAAACAGCTACATGTTATAGGAAACAGTATTAGCAACTATAATGCTACAAGAATACCCTTAATGTATGCAAACCGGTGAAGTAGTCAGTTTACTGCTGGCTGTGGGTGTGTGTTGCCTTGCCAGATGTGATAGCTCTACATATAGGTCCTATAGGGCTGCCACCATTCTGAATGGCCAAAGTGGAACCTGCTCTGTAGAAATGTCAGACGTACCAGGGCAGAACATACCTACAGCCATGCATAGTACAGAAATATACATATTAGCACAAATCAAAGCTTAGTCTAGCAGCACTCAAGTTGCTTATGCTACTTCACATAGCATATCGACATGTCATGTATATAAGACCCGTTACATGCAACTATTACAGACACGTAGAATATAAGAATGTCCTCTAATCAGGACAGTTGCAATGGCTAGAGTATTGTCACATGACACATATGCGTAATGAGGGACTGTCCCATGCAAAGTGGTAATGGTGTTACTCCTACAGTCTCCCGTCGTCCAATCTAAAAGGTGGAAAACCTACATTAGGTATGTGGTAGCATGACCTGGCAGAGAGCTGCGTTAACCAAATAACATTCACATGTCAGCATTGCAGAGTATCAGTTCCCATGTATCAGCCAGATGGGAGCAGATTGTATGAGGAACACGCATATAATATGATTATGTCACTGGATAGGCCATACAGTCGAACGCCTGCCATCGCCTAATGGTTAGACATACCCGATACTGTAATCATGTAGTCCGATGTAATACGCATCAGAAAGGATCACACACACCCAGCATGAGTGACAAATGTAAGCACAAATGTCGGTGAGCGAGTGGGTGCAAGCGTGTTTGTCTACCAGTATGCCAGTAGTGCACTGTTAAAGTAATGTGGAGTCTAAACGGGTATAAGGAGCTGTAACCAGAGGTCAGCAGTGCTTAACACTGTGCAAACCCATGCACAACCACTCCCACCTGCTGGAATGTGCCTTACCCACTCCATATCCAAAGGCATCATTCTGTCCACAAACAAAGAACTGTCCTTTGCACGTGTTGGTAGCAATACCCTGCGCACATAGCTCATGTGAATTACGAATACACCATGGCATATGTACAGCCAATAGACCACACACATACCATACAGCGCAGTCATCTAACAGTATAGCAATGTACTGGCAGATATGTCTGGACCACTGGTGTTTGCAGGCCTAGCCATCCTGTGGTGCAGTGTGTGAGCATGCCCAGTATGACTGTTATGCATGTTGTCGACTGACATTACCGTCATACCATCATGTGTGTGAGCATGCCAAGTATGGTCAAGTGGACCGCATGTGTCACATGTCCAGATGGTTATTGCTGTGGTGCCGACCCCTGTGTTCTACACCGACAGGTGGCATGCTGTGTCTGCAGGGTAGCTAATGGTCATGTGACATTGACAGTTGCTACATTTCTGCATAGCGTGGGGGGACATCCATCCACATCCACAGTCCTACACAGCACCGGGGGTGGCGCACATGACTCTCACATGTGTACGTTTAAAGGGGGGCACAGCTGACAGTTGTACACATTTGCCACTACAGTACTGGTATGCCAGGTACTCCATGTGAGTGTGTGGACCTACCTAAATTGCTGGTTGGAGGCATACCAGTGTACGTCAGATCCTAGCTTTAATTACCAGCATAGTGGTGTCAGACGTCCTAGCTTTCACAACCTACATCCAACTGCCTGGCCTGCTGTAGTCTGTGTGTGTCTGTGGGGGTTGGGGTCATTCATTGGGCATATCCAGAGGCCATTGTATATCATTTGTCTGTAGTGGTCAACACCTGTCCAGCTGTATGGAACGTGTGTGGGCTGTATGGACACACATGATGTTCAGCCCATAACCTGCAGTGGGTTAGGACACCCTGTGTACTACCGGCTACTATTGTGACCCCGGTATGTGCTACAGATGTCATGGTGCCACTATGGACGTGTACTGTCTGCTGCCCTAACATTCGGCCACCAAATTCTCTTGTATGCTCACATCCATACCATAGCAACGGGTAAATACACATTCTAATACAACTGCCAATTGTTAGGTCGATAGACATACCTTGGGTGTGTTCCGGACCTGAGGATGGTGCTGGAGGGCTGCCTATGTCAGATGCACACAGTGCACTTCCTATACATGGCTGAGCACAGGTAGTGTCATGTTTGGCATCCATTGTACTGTGTGTGAGTCAGAGAGGGTGAAATCCCTGTGTACCTACAGTGTTAGTGCATATGCCTTGTGTTGCCTCTTTGCCAATGGCAGGTGATACTGTGAACGGCCCTTTTGCCTACTGGGACCAGCTCAGGTAGTTCCTTTTCCAGGTCACACTGTGCCTATATAGGCCTTGGCAGTGATGGTGGGCCGTGTGGCCCTGCCCCATTCTGTTCCTGCTGCAACTGTTACTGCAGGATCAGATTGTGTAGCATAGCAAATACCATAACAATTTGCGTGCATGTAGCTAGTGAATACTGCCGGGCTCCACTGGATGTGTCCAGATACTAGAACTGTGACCTGAGCATCCCAAACACATGCTCAATTATATGTCTTGCCTGTGCATCTGCCTCATTATGTTGTGATTGTTCAGGTGTGTGTGTGTGTGCATTGCTGATGGGTGTCATCAGCCATGACTCCAGTGGTTACCCAGCATCCCCCAGTAGGAGACTGTAGGGGATGTCCATATTGGCAAAGGTGTGGTACAGCTGCATCAGATGCCATATATCGGAATCGACATAGCTTCCAGGGCAGACAGCACTCACATTCAATTTAATGCCCTAGCCATCGCATATGGCCTAGCTGTTGGAGGGTATGCCCCTGCAGTTAATGTAGGCCCTACCCCGCTCACCGGGTGGTGCTTTGATGCATACGTGTCTGCAGGCTATAGCACCCAGTACCCCAGGGTAGTCAGCCATGTGGTGGAAGAGATGCATATTGCTGGTCTACTAATCACGTGTGTTGAGGACATGTACATGCTCACTAGCATGTGTTGACATGGCATCTGTGAACTGGTGCAATACTCTGGATGCAGATGCCTGTGAGATCCACATGATATCCCCAGTTGTGCTTTGGGAGATACCTGTGGCTCGTATACCTAGGCCAACACATACCATGGTATCCACTGTGATAGGTTTCCCTCGGCCGGTTTGATGTGTCAGGTGTGGCAGGCACAGGTCAACAAGCCACTGTTGGAGGTCTCTGTCCACCCTATAGCGCTCCACTATCCCCAGCTCATGTAGCCCCTGGTAAGTCACCCTGGGTCTATAAAGTCTTATGTCACCCCAGTTAGGGTTGTTTGGCAGCATACACATCCTCACTACCCTCAGCCTCCTGCACATGTTGGTCTATGTTGCCTGCTGCAGCCCTTCTCATTTGGTTGGACTGTGTTGTGAAATGTCCTTGCATGTATACACCAGTGGTGTAGAGTGTGGAAGAAACCTGTGTGTATGGTGCTTGGTTACATTACCGTAGTGTTCTGGTGCGGGCTGGCCATGTAATCTGCTGATTGTGCTGATCATCACCTGTTTGTGCAGCCTGTTCACCCTGACTACCCCACTACTGCTTTTGTCCCTCCCAATTTCAACAGGCAGGTATAGGCACACCCCTAGCTTAGGCATGCTAAGACAGGAGCACTCCCAAGGCACAGGTCTCCCATGTATGTACAGTATGCCTGACCCCCCTCCCATGTTTTCATCTATATTCGAGCCCTGCACCTGGCTATCTACACACATACACTCCAGGGATCAGCATCACACCCTGGGGATAAATGGGATACAGTATTGTCAACTTCATCTGCATAGTATAGTCTTCTAATGCATAGTTATATGACCCATACCGATGGAGTGGCAATAGCAGACACATTTTGCCTAGGCTGCTGAATGGCCTCTGACAATCGGGCATGTACCTACCGATGTACCTAGGAACCTATACATACAGTATCAACATATGCTGTTAGCTTCGTTTGCTGTTCAGGTGTTGACTTTCCTTGTTCCAATAGCTGTTGTGTGTGCAATAGTTGAGGGCTGCCTATGTAGGATTCACACAGTAGGCCACCTATACATTACAATTTGCAGGTGGTCGTGTGTGTGTGCCATCCCTTTTACTGTGTGTGCAGGTGGAGAAGTGTGTCAGTCCATAGGGGCCTACACTGTCAGTGCATGTGCTATACTTTCCCTCTTTGCCAAGGCATGGGCATATTGGGCACGCCTCCGTCTGCCTACTAGGGCACAGGTTGTTCGTGGTCTGAATCCCTCTGTGCCTGTGATGGTGTTGGCAATTGCGGTGGGCTGTGAGGGCCTTCACCATTATGACCCTGCTGCAGCTGTTTCTGCAGGATCATATTATGTAGCATGTCACATACTATATAGATGTTGGCACACGTGCCTGGAGAGTACTGCAAGGCTCCACCAGATATGTCCAAGCAACGGAACCGTGATTTCAGCATCCCAAACACACGCTCTATGATAATTCTGGTTTGTGCGTGTGCCTCATTATGGCATTCTTGCATGGGTGTGTGGACATTTCTGATGGGAGTCATCGTCCATGGCTCCAGTGCATAGCCAGCATCCCCCACAAGGTGGCCATATGGGATGCCCCCCCCTGACAAATACGAGATACAGCTGTGAGGCATGCCAGATGTGGGAGTCATGGTAGCTTCCAGGGCTGCCAGCACACACATCTGTGATAATGCCCTGGGCATTGCACATGACCTGGCAGTTGATGGAGTGGTATCCCTTGCAGTTTATGTAGTGCCTACCATGGTCTCCGGGTGGTGACTTGATATGTATGTGCGTGCAGTCTATTGCACCCAGTACCTCCGGGTAGTGTGCCACATGGTGGAAGCACATATTGCTGGCCAACTCCTCCTGAGTTCGGGGGAAGTATATATGCTCACTGGCATGTGGTAACATGGCATCCAGGAACTGGTGGAGTACCCTGAATGCTGATGCCTGTGAGATCCCCATGATATCTCCAGTTGGCCTTTGAAAGGTACCTGTGGATAGTATTCTCAGGCTTACACATACCTTTGTGTCCACTGGGATGGGTTCCCCTCTGTTGTTTCTGGCTCTCAGGCATGGCCGGCACAGCTCAACTATTTGCTGTAGGATGTCCCTGTCCACCCTGTAACGCTCTACTATCTCCAGATCATGTAGCCCCTGGTAGGTTACCCTTGGTCTGAACACTCTTCTCCTCCTCCGGGGCCTGAGGTGGTTGTCAGCATCGTCCTCCGCAACACCTTCAGTCTCCAACACATGCTGATGAATCACAGCTATGGCAGCTCCCAACAAGTACATTGTAAAAGTTCCCCATCTGTTTACACCGATGGTGCAGTATTTGGGAAGACACAAGTGTGTGTGAGGTGCCTTCACACTTTATACTATTGTGCTTTGAACACTGATGATGTCATAGGGTGTGTATGTACATTCAGAGCTGCAGGGTATCTTGTGTTTTACCACAGATACTGCTATTGTGCTGCCTTTGGTGTTAAATTACATTTCGCTGCTGTGGATTACCTCTTGCCCTTTCCTCCACTTTTCTTAACGATTCCCCTCCCATTGTCTGGCATGCATCCAGCAGCCTGCTTTCTTGTGTTGTACTTTCCAGAACCAGGATTGTCTTGTGAAATCTGTTCTATTGCCAATCTACTGCAGGTTTGCTTTGCTCAGCGGTTACAGTTCTCTTTTCTTTGCAATCCGACACCTACCCTATCCTGTTCTGCAGGTTGCTGCTAGCAGCCTTGTTAGCTGGCATCAATTGCCCACTGTGAGTTAATAGGTGTTAATTGCTCAGTTGTACTCCAATTACCCTACTGTAGCATTTCCTTATTGTCTTCCCCTAAACTTCCTTTTTGGGCTGTGGTGCACAGTGCATGAGTCCACTTACCAGGTTTCGGGCACATTTTCTTCCACGTACACATGCGCTTTTGGGCCCCATGTGTGCTCTCAGCTGAGCAAAACTATACCTACATCCATGCCCCTGTCTTGTGGCTTTGCTTAGCAATGGGCAGCCTGAATTTGCATTGCTTCAATGTGCTTACAGCTGCAGTGGCACACCCCACTGCTGATGTCATGTATTCCAACAGACTACTCCTCGGTGTTGTAGCGTTGCGCTGTATTGTACATCCTTAGGCCAGCGGGACGTTTGCGATTCACTATTACTTACCTGATTTGCATGGCATTGACTACTAATTCATAGTTACTGTGCCAAACACTGTCACAGGTCCTTAGCAACCCTTACAGCTTGGTTGTGGTGTAGCATACATACCATTGACTATTATGGTGAAATCATGATTTGTGTTACATTGCTATTTTATGACATTTGTATATATTTTCCTTGTGTTCCTGTTTGCGCACACATGCCCTACTTTGCATTACTGTGGCCATGACATTAAATGTTATTTTGTATGTGTTGTGCATATTTTCTTATGGCATTAGCTGTATATTTAGCGATTGACATATGTTAACTTTGTAATACATGAGTCTGGTCCACTTCCAAGGCTCCGATGTTCTGTTTGTTTACATGTGAACCGTTTTTTTTTTTTTTGGTTTACATTTCTGTAGGCTTACGCCACTTCATGAATCGCTATGTACCTTCATTTGCATGCTGCAGTACTGCGCATGGGGTGATTTGCATACCTACACC
This sequence comes from Protopterus annectens, assembly GCF_019279795.1. NCBI lineage: Eukaryota > Metazoa > Chordata > Ceratodontiformes > Protopteridae > Protopterus > Protopterus annectens. Next base: position 212,094,464 of record NC_056730.1, read on the forward strand.
AGGAGCTGCGCAGATCTGGTGTATGCTGGTAGTGCACATGGAATTGGATCATACCTGAATCGCTTGGCAGCCATATTTGGCGTTATACCACCTACGCTACGCCTGCGCCTGCTGCAAGCTCCATGAATCCCGGGGAGTGAGTTATTAAATATATACAGACTATATTAGTATAGTCAGAAGGAGAGAATTTAAAATGGGAGACGATGCAGTTAAAATAATAATGAGAAAAGAGAGACGAGAGAGAAAGAAAAGAGAAAATTAAGAGAAAATACACATATACTATGTATGTTGATTTACAGTATAAATATTTTATGTGCTATATAACTCTCCTTCTGTGAAGGAAAATACACTATTTTACATATTTGAGGTAATGTGAAAACTCTCATGTGCCATCTATTTTCAAAAAATATAGATAGAGATTCCAGTAGTTAGTTACCTTTGTTTTAAAATTCCAAGCAGTAGAATTGGACCTTTAAAGTAATGTCAAAACAATTCATTTCATAGTAGATGCTTTGAGTGATTTGGCTATAACAGTATCAGTCTTTTGCTTCTTCTTTTTGACATCTGTCCAGACATTTGTTTCTTTTGTTCTCTTGAGAGCAGGTGACATCTAATCCATATCTTCTGGTAAAGTAATCACATTATTAGTTTTAATAAATGAAGAGGCTTCCTCTAAGTCAATAAAAGTCCTCATCTTGTTGGTATACAGTATTATTATCTTAGCTGGATATGCAAGTTGTGCCTTGATGTTATTTTGTTTCAGAAACTTTATCATTGGCCACACTTTTTTCCTTTGTTCCATTATTTTAGATGAATAGTCGTTATCAAAGGTTATCAGGCTCTGTTTATATTTTAGAGGTGCCTTCCTCCAAGCAGATCTTAAAATCAGTTCCTTGTCCAAGTATGAACGAAATGTGATAATTATTGACCTAGGAGGAGAGTTTGAGTTAGTGACAACTCTTGTGTATGTGTCTGTTATGTCTTTTTCTTTTTTCTCCCCGGGCCTCCACTGAAAATGGACATGTATCCAGTCGGACTCTCCCGGTTAACAAATGTAAAATAAAATAAAAATAAATAAATAGTGACAGGTTTCCCAAGAGCTCTGTGTGCCCTCTCAGTGCCAAAGGAAAGTCCTTTTAAATTTAAAAAAGTCAGGGATCCAGCTTGATAAAAAGGAAATAATATCCTCACCTTCTGTGTTTTCAGGTAATCCAAAAATCCTGAAGTTATTTCTCCTCTCACTATTTTCCAAGTCATCTACTTTATTAACCAACCAAGGGTTTTGTTTAAGAAGCAGTTCTTTCTGTGTTTCCTCTTCCTTAAGTCTGCTTTCTTAGTCATTTAGAGAAACCTCTATTCCTGTTATCCTTGTCTAATGTTGTTGTAGCATTTCCTTGAGGGTGTCAACTTGTTTTTGACTGCTTGTTTTAAGATTTTCTAGGTTCTCTTTAAAATAATCCATCTTCAAAGACAACTCCTGCAGTGTAGATGTCATCTGTTGTAGTTCCTTCTTTAAGGCAGCATCCTGGTGAGAATTCCTTGAGTTGCTCATTTTAACAAGTGAATATATCTCCAAGCTTTTTGACAGGAAATTATTTGTAAAACTTCACCAAGGTTTCTAATTATGTAAATTAGACCTTTATTTTTATTTTATTTATTTTATTTTACATTTGTTGACCGGGATAGTCCGACTGGATATATGTCCATTTTCAGTGGAGGCCAGGGGAGAAAAGCTCCAAGACATTACTAAAAAAATTACAAAGTGATTACATGCTAAGCAATATACAAGTCATTGATAGTTATACAAAACAGATACAAAAAACTTTTTAGGTATTTTATATATATATATATATATATATATATATATATATATATATATATATATATCAGCCTACTGGTACCATAGGAAGTGTATTTCTTCAGTAGATTAACAGAGAGAAAAAAACAAAGCAACAGCGAGAGGTATAATAGCCAACAGAGGTGGTCATGGATGAGGTGAATACGGGCAGTCAGGATTAATGCAAGGGCATACCATTGTGAGTTTAGGAGGATTCTTAGTTGCTTTTTAAACTGTGGAGTGGATGAAAGGGATGTTAGTTCAATTGGAAGCTTGTTCCAAATGTTACCAACAGAGTTAGTGAACAGGCAGTCCCCAGACTTGTTGTTGGCTTTTAAGGTAGATACTAGTATTCTATTGGCAGATCATAGGGTTGTTAGGTTTTTGTATGGGCTAATAAGCTTACAGAGTATGGGAGTATTTGTGGGATGATGCAGAGTTTTATGAATAATTGTAAGTTGCTGTATAAGAAGCTGACTTTGCAATTCCAGCCAACCTTGTAGTTTGAGATTCTGGCAGTGATGGGTTCTAAATGGGGATGCAGTGGCAAAACTGGCTATGTTATTATAAGATGTTGCCAATTTATTAATATTGCTTTTGGAGAGGTTTGTATAAATAGGGGAGGCATAGAGAAGGGCGGAAAGTAGATGAGTTTGCGCAATAGTAGACCTATTTGAAGCTGTGAAAAAGGGTTAAAGTCTATAAAGGGAAACCAAGTTTTTTATTAACTGATTTAATAGTTAGGTTAATATGTGTGTCAAAGTTAAGATTATTATCAATTGTTATACCTTGAAGTTTGGTAGTTATGTCGGGAGCTATTTTAGTACCATTGTTGGATGTGATTGTAAAGTTAATAGTGGTGGACTTTAGGATGGGAGTAAATAATAATAGTTTTGTTTTTTTGGGGGGGTTAAGGAGGAGACAGCATTGATGGAACCATTTTTCTACTAAGTTAAATACTGCTTTGGTCTTGGCGCAGGTGAGGAGGCGCTACATATTAATGTTGAGTCGTCGGCGTATTGAATGCAGGTGGCCTGTGAAATGGATGTTTTCAGATCATTAATGAAAATGGTAAATAGGAGAGGTCCCAGAATGGAGCCTTGAGGGACACCAAGAGAGATAGGGAGCTGAGTGGATAGCTTCTTGTCCCAGAGGGCTGCTTGCTGTCTGTTTTGTAAGTAGGAGTTAAACCACTTGACTGTTTGGGTGTCAAAAGAAAAAGATGTAAATGTATCTGACAGTAGTTGATGATTCACCATGTCAAATGCCTTTGAGAGGTCAATAAAGAGGGCTGATGACAGTAAGTTGTTGTTACAGTTTATATTAATGCAGTCTGAAAAAGGATAGGAGTGCTGTAGTTGTACTATGGAATGGCCTAAAGCCATGCTGGCAGTCTACTAGTAGGTGGTTTTGGAGAAGATAATCAAGTATTTGACGGTGAATACATCTCTCCATAATTTTTGCTAGTGGGGAAAGTAGGGCTATGGGGCGGAAGTTGGAGAGCTCATTTGAGTTACCTCCCTTGTGGAGGGGTATAATGTGTGAGACTTTCCAGAGATATGGGATGGAACATTCTGTAATCGTTTTGTTTATTAGTATAGCAATTGGGTAGGCAAGTACTCCAGCTGCCATTTGCAGGTATTCAGCTGGAAGGAGGTCAGCTGATGGAGTACTTGGTTTAAGTTTAAGGAGTTGGGTGTGTATGAAGGATGCAGGGACAGGCTGGAGGTGGAGAGTGTGGGGTAAAGTTGTTGGGAGGGGTGGCTCAGTAGTGGTAACAGGTAGTGTGGGGGTAATGTTTTAGCTAAAGATTGGACTGTTTCAGAGAAAAAAATTGTTAAAAATATAAGCAATCTGGCTACAAGAGTTTTGAGTCAAATTAGAGGGGGTGGGTGTTTTGGCTTGTCCAGGGTGGAGCAATTTATTTATTCCTGACCAGAATTTTTGTGGGTTTTGATGTTGGGTCTGTTGGAATTTGAGGTAATAGTTTCTTTTATCAAGGAATATTGATTTTTTGCAGCATTTCTAAGCTGTCTAAAATTTAGGTGATCAGTGGAGTTTTTAGTTTTCCTCCATTTGGACCAGGTTTGATTTCTCAGTCTCATTTTTTGTCTAGTCTCCTTTGTGAGCCAAGGAGCAGGTTTGTTCCTAATTCTAATAGTGTGAGAGGGAGCATGGTGTTCCAGAATTTATAAGAATTTATTGTTAAAGTAAGAGACTGCTTCATCAAGAGGTAGGGATTTTAGGGGTGACTAGTTGCAAGCTTTAAGCTCAGCTTGAAAGTTAACTAGATTAAGATTGTTCTTGTTACGTGTGGTTCTAAAGTTAGTTTGGCTGGGAACTGAGGTTCTTTGTCTAGATATAAAGGTCAGGGAATGGTCACTAATATCATCAGGGAGTAAGCCCATTTTGTATAATTGGGGACTACTGTTAATTAATGTCTATAAAATTTTATACTTTGAAGGAAAAAAAATATTTTTTTTCTTGTTTTATTTAACTAGTTATATGGAGTTCTAAAATACTGCTGCTTTCAGTTAGCCATTCAGGCTCCACCCCCTTTTGTATGTTTTTAATGTACATGCAGTTTCCTTTCTGCTTGCTGTTAACCTGCAGTAGCTAGGAATTCCCACTAGATGTCATGAGAGGGTTAGTTTGTGGCTTCTATGAGAGATTATAATAACCCCGGATATACTTTATCCATGCAGAAGGTTATTAAAATATACAGTTTTATTTTCAAATTTAGAGTTTTTAAATTGTCCATAACAGTTTTAAAAATATATATTTGTCATAATGAATCAAGGAAAGCACGTTACAATTTTACTTATGATAGCAGTCTCCATCAAATGATAATATTTAACATTATATCTATTAATGTCAATGTGTTGAACAACCCCAAGAAAAGGAGTAGTGTCAACAAATAATTAATTCTACATAAAGCAGATTTTGCTTTCATTCAAGAATCCCACTTAGTAAAAGAAGATCTAAACAAATTAACCTTTAAGAATTATAAGATTGTGGTAAGTTCAAACCACAACCACAAAAGAAAAGGTGTCCTAATTGTATACAGAAAATCAATGAGAATTACAGAAATAGTTGACTTACAGTCAAGCAATGATGGTATGCTTGCTTTAGTCATACTAAAACTAAATAAAAAGATGTACACGTTTTCAAACACCTACTGGATACCGGGTATTGGGACTAAAACTGTGAAAAAACATTCAGACACTATAACATTAAAGTCTAAAGGTGAGTTACTATTACCAAGTGATTTTAATTTTATCTTATCCTCCACTGATAACACAAGCTCTAAGTCCTTCAAGATGTTCCCTGTTACCAAGCACTTGAACAACTACATAAAAGACAGAAACCTAATTGACATTGATTGCATAAAAATATTATCCTCCCTGAAGTGTTCTCAATACCCTTACAGATTTGACACACAGACCAACATAGACAAAGTCTTTTTAACCAGTTCTTTCCTGGCCAAAACTGACAATGTAATGCTGACATCGTGCCCTATGTCTGACCACAATGTTATCACCTTCAGTGTAACACTTAATACTGACCTCTTAAACTTCTGCCAAATACTACCTGCTTATCTAGTAACAGTAGAAGGATTTAAAGAATGGTTTCCAGATGAAATAAAGCTTTACATAGACACCAATAAAATGGAGAAGTTTCAGATAGTATTCTATGAGACACTTTAAAGGTAGTCTTACGTGGTAAAGTCAAAAGGTGGTATATAAATAAAGAGTGGGATAAAAAACTGGTAGACATACGAAAAGAAATTGATTAAATAAAACTAAAACTGACATCAAATGACAAATCTGCATTAGCTGACATATGTAAGCTGAACAAGGAATATCAGGATATCATACAGCATAAAATATAAATAAATCTGGAAAAAAATCAGATAACAATCCTACTTAATTAATCCCAATAGTATGCACAGGATTGTGATTAGATTTCAATATTTAAATGAAAAAGTCATATAAAAGAAATAATATACACTAGAAATTACCAGACAATCAAAGTTACAGATCTAAAAAAATCTTATTATGTTTTAAAAACTATTACAAGAATATTAATAATAATAACTCATCTACAAGTGATAACAAAAGTATAGACAACATTCTTGCTAATAATATTCAAAAGAAGCTATCCAAACACAATTTTAATAACATAGATAAACCCTTTCCTTTAAAGAATTAAAGGAACAAATAACAAAATCTTAAGACAAAAAAAAGGCACCAGGGCTGGATGGTCTAATTCCAGAATTTTCCAAACTCTTACCTGGTAACATCTTAAAAATCTTACTCAATGCATTCCAAGAAGTTAAAACTACAGCAAACATCCCTCCCTCATGGAAATATTCTATCCTCTCTCCCATCTTAAAACCAAATAAAGAGCCCAACCTTTGCACATCATACAGATAAATTTCTTTGCTTAACATTGATTACAAGATATTCATGCCTATCTTAGCAGACAGATTAAATAATATTCTTTCAATATTAATTCATGAAGACCAAACCGGGTTTATCAAAAACAGAAAGGTACAAGACAATGTAATTAGATTACTGTCCTTAATGGACTTAGCAAACAAGAAAAAAATTAGCTTTCTATTTTCAGCCTTGATATAGATAAAGCTTTTGACTCCCTAAGTTGGCCGTATCTGTTTAAAGTTCTGCAAAAATAAGCAAACTTTATAGGATTAATTAAAAAATTATACGAAAAGTCCATAGCCTATGTAAAGATTGGATCTATCTAGCCCATTCACAATATTAAGAGGTAATAAGCAGGGGTGCCCCCTCTCCCCATTACTCTTTGACCTGGTTATTGAGCCTCTTGCAAATTATGTTAGAAATAATGACAGAGTTAAAGGATATAAAGTGGCAGACAAATTATCCCCAAGATACAACTGTTTGCTGATGACCTACTAATAACTTCTAATGATACTGAAAATTCAATAGATCACCTATTACGTTATCTAGACTTCTTTGCAAATATCTCTGGTCTAAAATTCTATCACAACAAAACTCAGGCACTTCTAGTGAATAAAAATGTTACTGTGAAACTTTAATCAAAAAGAGACATAAACTGGGAGGGCACGTATATTATATATCTAGGTATCATTATTGAATCTAATTATGAAAAATCTCTCTGTTATATTATTGTGTTATAAAGGATATAGGACACTTGCTCGAAAAAGCAAGTGTCCAAATCCATATATACCGATCACAGTTTAACAAAAGCGCTTTAATCGAAAAAGCACTTCCATTAAACTGTAAAAAAAAAAAAAACACTAATTAAATGTTTTTGCAGCTGTGCCCCCCACTCCCCTCCTACTTAAATATTATCTCTCCAAGGTCACACTACAGTGGAGTAATGGAATATTCCCTTACTCGCACCGCAGTGTGACCGGCACACCACTCACACATACCCAAAATTGCTGCTTCGATGAACAGCAATTTCGGGTATGTGTGAGCGCGAATTTGACTTTCGGTGAAAGTTAAATTCGCGCAAGTGTCCGGGTTCCATTATAAAATATATAAAAACATTTTGGAAAAATAAGAACAGCTACAGCAGGGCAACATACGTGCACTGTGTGTAAAAAAAGACTTGAGAGGTGATAAAGTAGAAAGCAGAGCAGTCCATAATAAATAAACTGTCTTGGGAAGTTAGCTGCTGTAAATAAAGAGTTTCTGAAAAGGGTGAAATTTGTCCTTAAGCAGTGTGAGAGGATGTGAGCATGGTATTAAATAATCAAAATTAAGCACTTCACGCTGATTTGTTCATTCAGAGCTGAGGGTATTCAACATCACACCCAAGCTGCCAGTCAAGTTCTCTTTTTGAGAATACTGTCCAGATCTCTTCCCAAGGTCCAGTCTGACTGTCTGCATGGAAACCAGATGGGTATGTGGTTGTGTCAGAAGTAAAAGACAGTTGGGAGATACTTATGAGTCATCCTGGATCAATTGACAAAACTGGTAAACTAGGTGTAAATTCTAAAATTTATTTTCAGGCACAGCAGGTTATAAATATATTTACAAAATATTATGCAAACAGTTTGGCTCCACAAAGGGGGTGAAAAATGTCCTAGTAATATCCAGGTAATATCAGATACTGAAATCAGATTAGATTATATTGACAAGCAAATATGAAAACTGGACCAAACAAAGCACATGGATGAGATAGAATTAGTAATATGATTTCAGAACACTTTGGCATGAACTTCCAGTACCGTTATATCTGTTTATTCACTAGATCATTTAAATATGGGGAGATTCTTCAAGATTGTAGACTTGCACTTTTTAAACTGATGTTTAAAGGGAAGGGGAGTAGGACAAGCAGGACTACATTTACTTTCATGCCACCTAACCCAGAAAGAAGCACTAAAGGCAGAGGCATGTCCATATTCATTAAGGATATCCACACCTCCAGGCTAGTTGCACAGCATAATGCATCCGAGATTATTCAAGTGCAACTAACTCTGGGCAAGATCGCAATCCAAATTGTAGCTTGCTACAGACCCCCCACCATGCCCCAGGATTCACACTCCTCATTTCTTGATACACTGGAAAGTATTAGGGTACAACCCAACACCCTAATAATGGGCGATTTCAACTACCCCACCATTAACTGGGAAAACTACTCATGTACCAACTCTTTTGCTCAACGTTTTCTAGAATTCATAAATTCCAATGCCTTGGATCAACTTATTCACACCCCCACCAGGGGCAGCAATATCCTAGACCTGATCATTACCAACATGGGAAACTGGTGTTCCACACCAGAGGTCAATTCCTCGTTGGTCAGATCTGACCACAAGCTAATCAGCCTAGACATCCACATCCCACCCCCAGCTCCAATTAGGGAAACCATCGTAAAAAACTTCTCAAAAGCCAACTTCACACTTCTTAAGACAGAAGTGGCAAACTTCATGACACCCATGCAGACGGACAATAGAGGTATGACTGCCGAATCCTACACAAATGCACTTTATAAGCACTTACACGAGTGTATGGATCATGCTATCCCTAATAGAACCAAGATGTTATCCTCTAAAAAAAGGAAGCCAATCTGGTGGACCTCTGCCATAAACAAACTCTACAAAAGAAGAAAGAAACTGTTGCAAAAAAGAGTAAAATCCCATGACTGGAGGAACTCCCTGGTCAACCTCAGTAAGAAGCTGAGATCCCTCATAAAATCCTCCAAAGCTAGTTACAAAAACAAAATTGCCACTGACTCTAAAGACGACCACAAAGCATTCTATAGCTATGTCAAGAATCTAAATGGGAACACTCAGATCTGGTCTGAATTACAGCATAATGGCACTAAATATACAGAACCAACTGATATTGCCAACATCCTAGCAGATAGGTTCAGTGCTAACTTTACCCCCCTCTCACCCCCTAGAGGGCCCATCCCTATACCTGAAGAATGCAAAGTTCCTATAATCACGGCTGCACAGGTAAAAAACACACTCTCCAAAGCCAAGAACACAGCATCCATGGGACCTGACAATATCCCAGGCTGCGTTCTACACGAACTACAGAATGAACTGGCACCCTACCTAAGTACCATGATCAATCATAGCCTCACCTCAGGCTTTGTACCCACTGAATGGTGCACCATGACAGTTATCCCACTCCACAAAGGGGGAGCCACGACGGACCCCGGGAACTACCACCCCATTAGCCTGATGAGCCTGGTCTGCAAGGCCATGGAACGTATCATCATGGAACTCATAAACAAAGACATTGGTAATCTCCAAACTCTGGACTCTACACAGTTTGGATTTGTAAAAGGCAGATCATGTCTTCTAAACCTGATTTACTTCTTTGAAGCAGTCACCAAAGCCATAGATCAGGGTAAAATGGTTCACACAGCTTATCTAGATCTCGCCAAGGCTTTTGACACCATCTCCCACTCTGGAATTATAGATAAGCTCACTAAACTAGGTATAAATCCCTATGTCACAAGATGGGTTGCCAACTGGCTCATGGACAGAACCCACACTGTGAAAGTAGTGGATTCCAAATCCGACATCAGACCAGTAACAAGTGGAGTACCACAGGGTTCAGTCCTGGGTCCTCTCCTGTTTGGTATCTACTTCTCTGAAGTGCAGGCCAACACAGAAGGTCTTTGGCTAACAAAGTTTGCAGATGACTGCAAACTAGGAGCCATAATCGAAACTCCTAATGATGTGGACAAACTACAAAAGGTCCTCAATGAGACAGATACCTGGTGTCAAAGCCATGGCTTGAAGCTCAATGCCAAAAAGTGTATTGTCATCCCCTTTGGTAAAAACTCTGTACCCATGAACTACCACATAGCTGGTAGTCTACTTAATGCCGAAAATGTGATAAGAGACCTTGGGACACAGGTGGACAGTAGTCTCTCCTTTGGTAATCACATCACCACAGTGTTCAGGAAATCCTTCTATGTGGCTCATCTCATCACAAAAGGATTCTCATCCAGAAAAAAGAGGTCATTGTTCCCCTCTACTCATCACTCATTAGATCCATTATAGAGTACAACGCCTCTTTTGGTATGTACCTCACAAGACATCTACAACAACTGGAAAGACCACAGAAATACCTCACAAAGAGGATTACTGGCCTCAAATATATGCCCTATGCAGACCGTCTCAGAAAACTACAGCTTCACTCCATCGCATATCGCCTACTCAGGGGCGATCTCTGCCTAACATACAAAGCTATGTCAAACCCAGAGCTGTTGGACATATTCCACTTAAAGAAATCCCAATCCCTCCAAGCTACACGCTCTAGGGACCTTAACCTTGTCACCACAATAAACAGAACATGCTGGAGGGATAGATTCCTGTCCCAGAGACTTCCCATACTCTGGAATAGACTACCTATCTATGTCAAACAGAGCTCCTCATTAGCACTCTTCAAGAAAAATCTTGATGACTGGATGGGAAATGGGAAATTCACCCCGGGATCACTTCTGTGGCTCTGCTCGACAGGGGCACAGGAAAATAATTTTCCTGGGTGGCGAAAGCCAGGGTACATTTTTTGGCTAGGCTTGTATGGGCCCTAGGGCCGATAGCCTAGTACCTACCTATGAACCTATGAACCTATGAGAAGATTATTTTGGATAGATTATTACCATAAATAGAAAGGTTGGCACTTGAAAGCATATATCAGTATGTATATGTTGAAAATTGATCTATAACCACCTGTAACTTGATGTTCTATAACAATATAATAACAGCTGTAAATGAAAAATTGTGCTGTGATATAATTTATATAGAGTTAACGTCTGCATTTGATAGGGTCATACACAAAACACTGATCAATAAATCAGAACAACTAGGTATTGATGTACTGCTGATAAGATGGATAGCTACAAGGCTTACAAATAGGACATGTCAAGTATCATACAGCTATTGGACATGTAAAATTCTAGGTTACAGTCAGGGTGTCCCACAGGACTCTGTCACAGGCCCGAACTTGTTTAGGTTGTATCTTTCAGATCTATTTTTTTCATCTGATGTGTTCTACAGTCTGTATGCAGAAGACTTGAAATGTGTAAACTTGATTACATGTGTTACAGATAGGGCATGTCTGCAAAAGCGTTTGACGAAATTAACCATTTGGGCAGAGGAGAATAATATGTGGATAAATATATCACAAACTAAACATATGAGATTTTGGAAACACAGACTGAAAGGTGATTATCTAATTCAGCACACAGTGATTGAAACTGTAGATTCATTTAAGCATCTGAGTATATGGGTAGATCCAGCTTTGAGTTCTTCTAATCATATCAACCAATTAGTTAATGATATCTATAAAACTATAGGTTATTTAACTGATTTGTAAAGTCTAGGAAATCAGAAATTATTAAATCATTGTTTGTTAGTTACATTGGATCTTTTTCTCAGAGCAGGGGTATGGAACTGAGATGGTTACTAACAGTGTTCAAGGAACACTTAGGAAAAGAAGTACTTTTAATCCACCCCTCCACCCATTACTGGATACCTTTGAGAAAATAGTAACCGGGGACATCTACAATTTTTGGGTGAGTAAAGAAAACATCCATAGTAATTTAACTAAGGAGGAAAATTTCTTACTGAACCAGCTGAGGGGTGATCAAACGATACTTATCATGGCACCTGACAAGGGGGAGGGATGGTTGTCTGTAATACAGAGGACTGTTCTAATGTCATGTGCAACATCTTGTTTGATGAAGATACGTACGCACAGGTTTCCAAAAAACAATCAATATATCTTACAGAAGAACTGATACTTATTTGGAAAAATATGTGACAAGTCAACGTATTAGCCTGGACACCTACAAATTTTTATTCCACACTAACTCTATTGTGCCCACTATGTGCATAAAAGTATCATCACACCACCTTTCAGGCCTATTGTATCAGCTAACAGTTCCAAAACCCATCCATTGGCAGTATTTGATGACCAGTGGATCAAACATGTGGTTGAGAATGCTCCACATTTTGTGAATAATTCCTGGGAATTCCTGGGGCAGTTCAAAAAAGAAGTGATTTCTCACCATAGATGTCAAGGATCTTTTTGCCAGTATACCTAAGGTGGAGGGTTTAGCACTATTTGAGGAAACTTTTTTCATGTTCCAGTTTGACCCATGGTCAAACAACCCTCATTTGCCAAATAATGGCCATAACCTTGGAAAACAACTATTTATTTTTTGAACGGCAATATTTTCAACAAATAAAGGGGGTAGCTATGGGGGCGGCCTATGTCCCAGAATATGCCAATATTGTTCTCTTGGGATAGAAGAGGAGAAATGTTTTTAACAGTGATCTTTGGTGTCACATACATCTGTACATTATATTTTTGGATGACAAATTTATTTTATGGAAAGGTAAAAGGGAGAGTGGGTGATTTCATGAGATTTTTGAACCAGAGTACTAACTTTTTAGAATTAACCGACAGACTGAGATAGAGTATTTAGATACTAGAATTACACACACTAACAATGAATTTAAATCAAATGTACACCATAAGAGTATATTTTGTAATTCGTATTTGCACTTTTCTAGTAATCACCCTATCACGAAAAAGAAGAACTTGGTTAAGGGGCAGACTATACAGTTGGCAAGAATGACCTCACACTTTGAAGATCTCAGGGAAGAACTATTTAAAGTAGTAAAAATGTTTTGTGAGAAAGGTTACCCAAGAAGCCTGCTAGAAGATATCATTAGTGGAGTTTACAAAAAATGGGGTGTTAGATATTGGCCACTATTGGGGAAGGGCCTAGCTAGTAATAACTGTGACAACGAGATCATGCACTCTGGTAAGAAGTATGAGAAGGCATGTATTGTTCAATATAATTATGCATCCAGGGGCATAAATGATATCATAAGGAGGAACTGGAATATCTTTAGATTCAATCCTATGGTGAATTGTATTGTAGGTGACAAGCCTTTTTTCATCACAAAAACTAGTGTAAATATTAAGAGGTTTTTGGAAAACAGAAGTATTAGTACTGGGGACAGTGGGGTAAGTACGAGACCTTGTGGTTCATGTAACTAGTGTGGTTACATTAATGAGAATGTAGAGACTAATTTAGAAAACAGAATGCACAGTAAAATTGTGTTTAGACAAGGTAATTGTGGTTCCACAAAAATAGTCTACCTGGCAAAGTGTGATAGCTGTGCAGCATTTTACATTGGGAAGATAAGCAAGCACTTAGAAATATAGTATATGAACATTTGTATGATTTGAAACACAAAAAAAGACCAATGCTTTATACAAACACTCGCTAAGCTATGAGGGTTTTAGAAAATGTACCTTTGGCATCATTGAACAGATCTTGATAAACCCCAGGGGTGGAGATTGAAAAACCTTGTTAAACAAAAGGGAAATGAAATGGCAATTGAAGATGGCTGCAAATTTCCCACCAGGTTTAAATGAATTTATTTCAATAGTTCCTGTTCTAAAGGAAAAAGCAGACAGGCTATAGTAGGGGTAGTGGGGGATTAAAGGTTCTGTATGGAGTTTAATTAATACTTTTATAAAGGTCATAAAAAGTGACATTTTTTATTTTATTTTATTTTATTTTATTTTATTTTTGCTTCATTTGTATTTCACTGTTATATTTCCCCTCTGTCAAAATATGTAATTGATCGACATGTGGGCCATGTGATTAGTTAAGATTGTTTTCTATTGGTGGTGGTCTAACCAATGGGAAACATTTTTTTACATATTTAAAGTGTTTTTTAATATGTCTTGGTAGATTCTGATGAAGTCCCCAGTTTGTAAGGGGTGAAACCACTCAATTTATTCATTAAAGTGTGGTGTTTAAACCTATTTGTCCTCTGCTATGTGCAGTTTATTTTGTTTTGGTTTCAGTGTTTCATTTTGTGGACTGCACTTTTGTTGCACTTTTTTCAGTTATTAGTTACATTACACCCAAACTTGAGTACAGAATAACAATATGGAAACCTTATAAGAAAACAAGCATGCATACATTGGAAAGAGGACTGCAGAAATATAGCAAGGGCATCCATGGATGTGAAAATTTAAATTATTATGACAGACTAAAATATTTAAACTTGTACAGTGTCTCATATAGATATTTAAGAGCAGACCTTATTCAGGTATATAGGGCATTTAGAGACAACTGCCTCTGGGAATGTTTGGAGTTATCATAGAGTAGTAGAGAATCATCAGATTACCTATGTAGAAAATTATTTGGCAATGAGAGGTATACTAACTGGTTCTCAGAGAGAGTAGTTGATGCATGGAGCAGACTACCAAATTACATTAAAGCTAGCACTAGTTTAGATATTTTTAAGAACAACCTGGCCACTTATTATGGGAATAAATGTTAGTTGGCAGACTAAAAGGACATTATTGTCATTGCTTAAAATATTTGTATGTATGTTATGTATGCATTTATGCATGTATGTATGTATGTATGTATGAAAGGAGCCCACATCTGAAACCTGCGTTAGAATCCTTCCATAGGTTTATATGGTTCATAGATGATTACTAGGCTAATTACACTAGAGTCTTTTAAATCTTAACCAGGCTTTCTCAAATGTATCTGACATGATTTGATACCCCAGGGATATTCTAAGGGTTGGGTATTGGTGTGGAGAATGAGTGGCCAAGCATTTACATGCTGCCTCTCCCCATAAGAGACCTAGGAGACAGACCAAGGGAAATTTCCAATTCCCCATCCTCTGGTCCAAGTTATGCTTGAATTTGTTTAGGGAAGAACTCTGTTTTAGGTGGATAACAAACATGTTCCAGAGGAGGAGGAGTCTCTGTGGCACATACCTGTCCCACCAACATGTCATGTATATGTTGAAGACAAGGTTTAAGATCCCAGATCTGGTATTTCTGATGCTATGTGTTTTGTGGATATGCAAGAAGTCCATCAGAGGGATCAAAGATGTTTGCTGGCCAGGCATAAATCGACTTGCAGCAGTTTGTAGGAGACCAGCTACAGGGATAGAGGTTTGAGGCAGTCAGTGCAAGATATGTTGTTTATGTTCTGTATTCTTTTTGTAAGGAATGTCTGTGGAAGCTCCTTTTGTTACAAATGCCTGATCAGGTACATATGAAAGAATGCACTGAACTCAGTGAATGGTCTGACAGCGGAACAATGTCGTCTTTGCATCCAGATGCCATATCCTTCTTATCAGTATAAATGATTTCTTCACCACCATAGGCACATGAAGGACAAAGGCCAGGTTACTATTCCCATGTATACCAAAATCCCTGAGCACTGGGTCTACTCTTAGGGGGTGTAGTATCAATGTTGAAATGTCCAGGGGTGTCCACCTTTCCAAAGTATATTGTTATGCATTTCTTTACATTGAGTTTTACACCACAGGTCTGGCACACTTTCATGAAGGATATTTGTGTCATTGGGTGACTCCATGACCATACTGGGTTTGCAGTCATCTGCAAACTAGGTCAGCTAGCAGCCCTTGATGTTGACCTTGACTTCAGAGAAGTAGATGCAAAAAAGGGACACGCTCCAGCACTGAGTCCTGAGAGACTCTACTAGTGACTGACCACTTTGCAGAGAAATCCTCCTCTATCCTAATTTCTTGGGTCCTATCTGTGAGCCAGCTATGTATTGGGTGACATATGGGTTTATGCCTAATTTAGTGAGTTTATCTGCAATGTTTAAGTCAGGTATTGAGTCAGATACTTTGGCTAGGTTGAGGTAGGTAGTGTGCACTGTTTTGTGTTTGTCCATGACTTAGTGACTTTCTAAAAGAAGTCCATCAGGTTGAGTAGGCATGATGTGCCCTTGGAGAAAGCAAACTGGGTTGGATCTGATGTCTGTAGGTTTCCTATGTCATTGCTTATCATTTCCATGATGATTCTTTCCATGGTTTTGTATATGAGAGTAGTTGGACATATGGGTCTATAGATGCCCAGGTCTGTATATGGTCCCCCCTTGTGCAGAGGGATAACAGTTGCAGTCCACCCTTCACTTTGCATGATGCTTATCTGGAGAATATGGTTGAATAGTGATTCTTCTGAGCCTGATAGGTCATGTTTCATGCTATCTAAATAGAGACATCCTGTGATATTGCTGGGGCCAAAAATTGAGGTGTTCCTGCCTTAGAAATTGTATTAAGGACTTGCTCCTTATAGGTACTTTGAGGGGATGTGTTGAGGCTATTTCTTGACGGGTGACTTGGATGAAATGGGGGTAAAACTGGAGCTAAATTTGTCAACCAGTAGATTCACTGCATCCACTGGCTTAGGTATACATGGCTCCATTCATAATTATTTCTGCGCATAGTTGTATGTTGTCTTTGAGTTTGCAGATGTGAAGAAAGGCTTGTTTTTGTCCTTTTTGTGGAAGGCTATTTTACCTCAAATTTGGCTTTGGCAGACATGATTAGTCCCCTGATTTGCTTGAACATAGCCCTTCCTACTTTTGGTCATGACATTCTTTCTGTTGTTATACAACCTGTTGATGCTGGGATTCCACCAGGTTGGATTGTAAAGCTGTTCATGTGCAGTTATTTACATGATAGTACCAGATTTTTGTGAACAGGTTATCATAGACAGCAGTGTTCTTATGGTTTGGTGAGTTGAAAATTTTGCTAGAGTGTCACTTAATAGTATGAAGTTAGCCTTAGAATAATAATTAAAAGTTCATGGTTAGCTCAGGTCCTGAGTTTAGTTTTTATTTTTAAAAGAGAGAACTTTATAGTCTAAACTGACTAATGAAGACATTACACTGGTGTGGGCTGGTGCAATGTTCCTCCATTTTTGTGAGGACTAGATCACGGATGTTAATGCCCCTAGGGCATGTACAGACCAGCTGGTCCAGTGTGTCTGAGTTCATAATGTTCAGAAATATCTGGGCCTGCATGTTTGAGGATGTGTATAATTTCAAGTTTAGATTGATAGTTATAGTTGCCCACCAATATGGTATTTGGTTGAATGGGGAGAATCTCCATTAGGTTTATGAATGTGGTATGGGCTTCATGGATCATAGAGAGGGATCTATAGCTTGCCAAGATATGATATGAAACTTTGCTTATGGTAAGCTGGACTAGGAGAAGCCCAGACACATCATACTGTTTTCCCAGGTGTGGTTGTGTTTGATGGAAATTGAGGCTTTTCCACCTACTGTTCCTTCCTGTGCAGAAGACGGTCTAAATGTGTGGAAGGCATTATAACCCTGCACTGCAGGTGTGCTCTTCTTTGGTTTAAACCATGTCTCAGTAACAGCACAGATGATTTTATTCTCAAAGTAAGGATAGTTTGGAGGGAGTGGAGTTTCTTGTTTAGACTTCTAGCACTGAGCAGTAAGACATTTATATTATCCTTGGAAGGTTTATCAGGTCAGCAGTGCCTAAAAAGACACTATAGGGTGGACAAGGTTTTAGACAATATTCAAATGACTACAGGAGACAGGTGCAGAGCCTCCATGACAAATCTTGGAACCTGTCAACCATTTCCTTCCAGACAGATAAATATTGTATACCGTTTGAATGACACCAGAAGCTAAGACAGTTACTGAAGTCAATTATCTTCTGTTCATATTGTGGCATTATCCTTGAAGAAGGTAGAATGCTGCTCAATGCCAGGCTCATACAGATTGAGAACACAGTCCTATAGCTCCATCATGTCTCTTTTCCTATAGTCCATGGAGGTATGTCTCAGGTCATTTACACCTACATGACTATAACCGAGTTTCAACAATTCCTACAGCTACCCTCACACAGCCCAACCTTGTAAATATTGTAAATAGCATTCTACTGTTGATGTGTGTATGAAAAGCGTATTTACATTTTCTTAAAAGGTTTGTATGTAAACTGTTTCCACACCTAACACATATCTGTTTTCCTCAAATGAAACTGTATGATCCCTACCTTCAAGCCTAATGAATTTGTTAACTATGCATGATACTGAATGCATTTATGAGTAACTATTCTACATAATATTATCTTTAATATTAACTATCAGTTGTATCTAAATTGTATAATGCATCTTGGAGTTTTTCTCCCCGGGCCACCACTGAAAATGGGTCAGTTTAGCCCAGTGGACTTCCCCAGTAATCAAGCTGCAAATAAATAAAAATAAATAAATGTTGGTACCTGTAGTTCAATGACCTGAATCCTTACATGATCTGGTGGATCCTGTTACCTGATAGGTACCTGACCATGACTGTCTCCTTGCTCAGCCTAGTAAGTGAGACATGTTCATATCTCAATATAGTGTCTTCCATGACCAAAATATTGGGCTGTGTGATGGTACCCCTTAAATGCTTAGAGGTTGCGACACCTTGTGATGTGACTGTATGTGTCATGGTTGTTTTATTTTTGTAAGTTGCCTGTGAGGTTGTTGAAGATACTTATGTAAGTGCAGCATTTGGAAGGCCAACTTTTATGCAAGCATAGAAACTGATTGAACAATAAATGGTAATCTGTCCAATCACCAAATTACTAGAGTGATCCCTAAGCTTAGAATGAAATTATTCTACTCTCCACTGCATCTAGAGTACAGGTCTAATAATCCTTCTCAGTGTAAAATTAACTCTGTTGTAGCAAAAACTGCTGAAATCAGTAACCAGTAAGAAAATACAATGAGTCACTGCCATGACACCAGTATTACTTTATATTTGAGCCATGAACAGGAACTCATGCACTTATCCATGTGGTTTCTGCAAAAATTGCAGGTTTATTAATGTGGCTCTTTCTCTTGTGTTGGCCTGTCATACACATGTATCAATGTCAAGAAGAGTTTTGCCAGCTGGAGTACATGAGCTGTCTACATGACTGCTTGTCTTACATTTGTGAGGGAAAGACCAGAAGGAAATTGGCCAACCAATATACAAATATCAACAATGATTCATAATGGAAATCAAATGTAAGCACTGTACAAATTTTTAGACAATATACTTCTTTCAAGAAATTGTTATTTTTCATTGTGGATAGAATCAGTTTGATTGGCTTGGATCATGGGGAGGCTTAGCAGTTTATTAAAACAAGAACTTGACTGACAGCTCATGTTGGATGCTGGACACTCTCCATGTCTGATGACCAGATCAGTAATAGAAGTCCTCTTAATTTAAGAGTATTGTAATTATAGTGGTAATCAAACTCAGTGAAATAGACATTTTCAAATATGTGTTCTTGATATTATATCTTTCAACTTCATGAAAATAACAAAACATTTTTTTATATTATTTTAGTCTGTGATGTTTACCTTGTTAAATTTTAATTTACATATTGTTCTAGCATGCTGAATGAATTAGATCACAGTATTTCACTTGCTGCTGAAGTCTTTTAGATAAAAGTGCTCAGTTCAGTATAATAAAGAGTTTTGTTCATCTGAGTACTGTGTGAGCCATGAGCACCCATTTCTGATTTTGTTTTTTTCTATCAGTTCCAGTATAGCAGGTGACTATTGCTAGTAACAGATCAGCAGCCACTGTTTCTAGTACTAAGTTTCAGGAAAGGAATTTTGTAAATGAGTTCACTTAGATTTATGGATAAGTCTCTATCTCTGGAAGCACATTTCCATAATATTGAACATAAAGGAACCACAATGCACTGTAGTGTTAATAGGCTGGCTTGATTGCTGTATAAAAAGTTTGTAGTACAGTATGGATGAACCATTTGATATGCAGTCCACATTCTTGGTGACACAATTGACTATTATCTATATGAACATTTACAAAAAAAGACTTAGAATGATCCTTTGTTCTCTTATTTTTTTAATGTCTCCAAATGTTTTGGGTTTCTAACATTGTGACAAGAATCTACTGCATTACCGAGTAAGAGTATGATTAGAGTTTAAGAAATTAGCATTGCTTCACTCATTCATTTTTGCCAAGAGTGTTGTTCTCAGCACCTACTCTGTATGCAAAAATGATCTCTTTCTGCAGTTCGTAAGGAGTTTCTTATATTGGTAGCATATTTAAATACACTTGGAAATTCTTTCTTGACTAACTCTGTTGCTCATACTACTATCTAAACCATCTGGGTGATTTTAGCTCACGTTCATCTAGTTTCTGCTTGAATATTCTGGTATTTTATGACTGTTTCTATCAGTACACAGGGTACTATAATTGCTTGACTTGGCTATTTCAATGATTAATGCTATTTTTGCCATTTTACATTTACTACTATAGCTGTTTTTCTAGCCTCTACTTTTTTGACTGTTGGCCCTGGTTCAGCCTGTGTAATAAGAACTTCTTCAATGTGTATGAACTGATGGTCGACAGCCTATTAATGGTTATAAGTTACTATCAGCTTTTATAGCATGAAAGGAGCAGTCGAATGTTTGTCATATTTCACTACTGTATGGAGACAATGTGATTATTTCAAAAAAATGAAATGTAGAATATTATTGGCGGTTAATGCAAAACAATTAAATCTCTAATATGAAGTAAAATTTGGCAGACTGGCACAGAGAAATCATTCAAAGTACATCTCTGCAAATATGTTGGAGGATAGATTAGAAATGCAGTAGCAATGCCACTACCATGCTCAACAGTGTGATAGAAGCACATACATATACATGACATAAGAATGTATTTTCACTATCGTTGACATTAAGAACAGCGTGATAGAAGCACATACATATACATGACATAAGAATGTATTTTCACTATCGTTGACATTAAGAACAGTGTGATAGAAGCACATACATATACATGACATAAGAATGTATTTTCACTATCATTGACATTAAGAACAGTGTGATAGAAGCACATACATATACATGACATAAGAATGTATTTTCACTATCATTGACATTAAGAACAGTGTGATAGAACCATATACATATACATGACATAAGAATGCATTTTCACTATCATTGACATTAAGAACAGTGTGATAGAAGCACATACATATACATGACATAAGAATGTATTTTCACTATCATTGACATTAAGAACAGCGTGATAGAAGCACATACATATACATGACATAAGAATGTATTTTCACTATCATTGACATTAAGAACAGTGTGATAGAAGCACATACATATACATGACATAAGAATGTATTTTCACTATCGTTGACATTAAGAACAGTGTGATAGAAGCACATACATATACATGACATAAGAATGCATTTTCACTATCGTTGACATTAAGAATAGTGTGATAGAACCACATACATATACATGACATAAGAATGTATTTTCACTATCGTTGACATTAAGAACAGTGTGATAGAACCACATACATATACATGACATAAGAATGCATTTTCACTATCATTGACATTAAGAACAGTGTGATAGAACCACATACATATACATGACATAAGAATGTATTTTCACTATCATTGACATTAAGAACAGTGTGATAGAAGCACATACATATACATGACATAAGAATGTATTTTCACTATCATTGACATTAAGAACAGCGTGATAGAAGCACATACATATACATGACATAAAAATGTATTTTCACTATCATTGACATTAAGAACAGTGTGATAGAAGCACATACATATACATGACATAAGAATGTATTCTCACTCTCATTGACATTAAGGACAGCGTGATAGAAGCACATACATATACATGACATAAGAATGTATTTTCACTATCATTGACATTAAGAACAGCGTGATAGAAGCACATACATATACATGACATAAGAATGTATTTTCACTACCACTGACATTAAGAACAGCGTGATAGAAGCACATACATATACATGACATAAGAATGTATTTTCACTATCGTTGACATTAAGAACAGTGTGATAGAAGCACATACATATACATGACATAAGAATGTATTTTCACTATCGTTGACATTAAGAACAGTGTGATAGAAGCACATACATATACATGACATAAGAATGCATTTTCACTATCGTTGACATTAAGAATAGTGTGATAGAACCACATACATATACATGACATAAGAATGTATTTTCACTATCGTTGACATTAAGAACAGTGTGATAGAAGCACCTACATATACATGACATAAGAATGCATTTTCACTATCATTGACATTAAGAACAGTGTGATAGAACCACATACATATACATGACATAAGAATGTATTTTCACTATCATTGACATTAAGAACAGTGTGACAGAAGCACATACATATACATGACATAAGAATGTATTTTCACTATCATTGACATTAAGAACAGCGTGATAGAAGCACATACATATACATGACATAAAAATGTATTTTCACTATCGTTGACATTAAGAACAGTGTGATAGAAGCACATACATATACATGACATAAGAATGTATTCTCACTCTCACTGACATTAAGGACAGTGTGATAGAAGCACATACATATACATGACATAAGAATGTATTTTCACTACCATTGATATTAAGAAAAGCGTGATAGAAGCACATACATATACATGACATAAGAATGTATTTTCACTATCACTGACATTAAGAACAGCGTGATAGAAGCACATACATATACATGACATAAGAATGTATTTTCACTATCGTTGACATTAAGAACAGTGTGATAGAAGCACATACATATACATGACATAAGAATGCATTTTCACTATCATTGACATTAAGAACAGTGTGATAGAACCACATACATATACATGACATAAGAATGCATTTTCACTATCATTGACATTAAGAACAGTGTGATAGAAGCACATACATATACATGACATAAGAATGTATTTTCACTATCATTGACATTAAGAACAGCGTGATAGAAGCACATACATATACATGACATAAGAATGTATTTTCACTATCATTGACATTAAGAACAGTGTGATAGAAGCACATACATATACATGACAT
The DNA here is from genome assembly GCF_019279795.1 of Protopterus annectens. Taxonomy (NCBI): domain Eukaryota; kingdom Metazoa; phylum Chordata; order Ceratodontiformes; family Protopteridae; genus Protopterus; species Protopterus annectens. The sequence continues at coordinate 212,117,574 of NC_056730.1, forward strand.
AAGAATGTATTTTCACTATCGTTGACATTAAGAACAGTGTGATAGAAGCACATACATATACATGACATAAGAATGCATTTTCACTATCGTTGACATTAAGAATAGTGTGATAGAACCACATACATATACATGACATAAGAATGTATTTTCACTATCGTTGACATTAAGAACAGTGTGATAGAAGCACATACATATACATGACATAAGAATGCATTTTCACTATCATTGACATTAAGAACAGTGTGATAGAACCACATACATATACATGACATAAGAATGTATTTTCACTATCATTGACATTAAGAACAGTGTGATAGAAGCACATACATATACATGACATAAGAATGTATTTTCACTACCACTGATATTAAGAACAGCGTGATAGAAGCACATACATATACATGACATAAGAATGTATTTTCACTATCATTGACATTAAGAACAGTGTGATAGAAGCACATACATATACATGACATAAGAATGTATTTTCACTATCGTTGACATTAAGAACAGTGTGATAGAAGCACATACATATACATGACATAAGAATGCATTTTCACTATCGTTGACATTAAGAATAGTGTGATAGAAGCACATACATATACATGACATAAGAATGTATTTTCACTATCGTTGACATTAAGAACAGTGTGATAGAAGCACATACATATACATGACATAAGAATGCATTTTCACTATCATTGACATTAAGAACAGTGTGATAGAACCACATACATATACATGACATAAGAATGTATTTTCACTATCATTGACATTAAGAACAGTGTGATAGAAGCACATACATATACATGACATAAGAATGTATTTTCACTATCATTGACATTAAGAACAGTGTGATAGAAGCACATACATATACATGACATAAGAATGTATTTTCACTATCATTGACATTAAGAACAGTGTGATAGAAGCACATACATATACATGACATAAGAATGTATTCTCACTCTCATTGACATTAAGAACAGTGTGATAGAAGCACATACATATACATGACATAAGAATGTATTTTCACTATCATTGACATTAAGAACAGCGTGATAGAAGCACATACATATACATGACATAAGAATGTATTTTCACTACCATTGATATTAAGAACAGCGTGATAGAAGCACATACATATACATGACATAAGAATGTATTTTCACTATCACTGACATTAAGAACAGCGTGATAGAAGCACATACATATACATGACATAAGAATGTATTTTCACTATCATTGACATTAAGAACAGCGTGATAGAAGCACATACATATACATGACATAAGAATGTATTTTCACTATTGTTGACATTAAGAACAGTGTGATAGAAGCACATACAGATACATGACATAAGAATGTATTCTCACTATCACTGACATTAAGAACAGCGTGATAGAAGCACATACATATATATGACATAAGAATGTATTTTCACTATCATTGACATTAAGAACAGCGTGATAGAAGCACATACATATACATGACATAAGAATGTATTTTCACTATCGTTGACATTAAGAACAGTGTGATAGAAGCACATACATATACATGACATAAGAATGTATTTTCACTATCATTGACATTAAGAACAGTGTGATAGAAGCACATACATATACATGACATAAGAATGTATTTTCACTATTGTTGACATTAAGAACAGTGTGATAGAAGCACATACATATACATGACATAAGAATGTATTTTCACTATCACTGACATTAAGAACAGTGTGATAGAAGCACATACATATACATGACATAAGAATGTATTTTCACTATCACTGACAATGTCATCTTCAAGAATCAATATGATAGAGAAAACAACCGGAGTTCAATGGACAGTAATAATGAAGATGATATCAGCATGTCCATGTGGATATTCTCTGGGCTCTGGTTTCCTTCCACATCCCAAAACATGCCATAAATGAGTCCTCTAAACTGTTCAAAGTTATGTGTACTATGTTAGTGTGAATGTGTGTGCATTTTGCAATGAGCTGGTACCTCTTTCAGGATGAGCACCTCTGCTTTGCACCTACTGAATACCAGGATAGTAAATGGCTCCCCCTGGATTAAGGAGTAATCAGAGAATGCATGAATGTATGAAAATACCCGAGTGTGCATCAGATGAGTCTGTAAAGCCATTAATTATGATCCATCAGTAGCCTGCCCTGGGACAGACTTTCCAAAAGAAAATTAAATCTTTGACATCTGACAGAAACTCACTGCAATAAAAAATGGGCACTTTTTATTCACATACTGAAAGGTCATGCATAGAAGCAGAAATCCCAAAAAGAAATACTGCAAACAAGATTGCACTTACTGATATTCAGTTATGTGTCAGTGACAAACAGTTCCAGATCATGTATGACAGGACACTGTAAAGTTTGGCAAAGGCCACTGTGTTTTAGCATGCAGACCATTCTTTTGCAAGAATATGACCTTTAACATATTCAGCTGACAAAAGCCAAGGCTTCTGGAGAAGGCATCCTGACCATGTCAAAGACAGTAACCCCCAACTAATAGCCAAAACCACAAATCAGACAGTCGCACTTTAATGTCCAGCAACTTATGCCAGAATGTCAACATAATCTATACCATGACCAGAAAAGAAAGAAATTTTGAACAAGAAGCAGAGTCAGCAGAAGGAGTACTGAAAATTGTCCAACTAAAAGAATGGAAAGTTGAAACTGATGTACAATAGTGTGTTTCATTGCATTACTACATGTTTTCTTTTAGACTTTTAGCAATAAATCGTCAGGCTATACTTAGATACTTGATTATTACCCAACACCAAGTAAAACTGTATGCATATCTTTTCCTAATAAGTATCTTCCTCTAGAGCTAAATGTAGGTAACAGCAATACACTTAAACCCAATGCACATTGGGATATATTCTGTACTTTACATTTTTATATATCTTGGCTTAATCTGACTATTAGTCCTCTTCTGGATATCCTGTCTGACCATTCATCAACTACCCTCTGTCCAAGTCATTCGGAGACAAACACTGGGAGATGACCATCCTCCTCAATGGGATAAAGGATTTTATATTACCATTGCTACCCTCATAGTGAGTTACATGTGTGTGTGTGTGTGTGTGCCTTTCAATGTGTGTGTGTGTGTGTGTGTGTGTGTGTGTGTGTGTGTGTGTGTGTGTGTGTGTGTGTGTGTGAGTGGCATTCAATATGTGTGTGTTTGGTGTTCAATACGTGTGCATGTCTGTGTGTGTGTGTGTATGTGTGTGTGTGTGTGTGTGTGTGTGTGTGTGTGTGTGTGTGTGTGTGTGTGTGTCTGTGTGACTTTCAATACGTGTGTGTGTGTGTGTGTGTGTGTGTGTGTCTGTGTGTGTGTGTGTGCGTGTGTGTGTGTGTGTGTGTGTGTGTGTGTGTGTGTGTGTGTGTGTGTGTGTGTGTGCCTTTTGATACGTGTGTGTGTGTGTGTGTGTGTGTGTGTGTGTATGTGTGTGTGTGTGGTGTTCAATACGTGTGGGTGTGGAATTCAATACGTGTGCGTGCATGTGTGTGTAGGGGGCTTTCAATACGTGTGTGTGTGTGTGTGTGTGTGTGTGTGTGTGTGTGTGTGTGTGTGTGTGTGTGTGTGTGGCTTTCAGTACATGGGTAAATGTGTACATCCAGGAATGTCATTCCTGCTTGCTATGATATTCAGTGATAGCCAAGCTATGGAAATCATGGTCCTTCAATCAGACCACTTACAGCCCCTATCCCAAGATGTCAGCTGCTTCACTCTCTTCTCCCCTCTGTCAAATCCTCCATTGCCAAAGCTGCTTTTCAGACTTGGGTGAAGTGGGACACTGTCCAAGTTTCATCCATCTATGCCACAGAGCTGGCCAATACTGCAGACTTTAAATGTAAGAGCAAACACCACAATTACATTGTTAATATTGGAGCAAAGGTTCCCCTTTAGTTCTTCATTTGACCTTTTGTCCTGCTGCCTACATGACCATATATCTTCATGATCCACCCTTTTCCTACCGATTGCTGCACCACTGTGTGGCTGTCCGAAGTTCATTTGATTACTTAAACTGTACTTACTAATTATGACTCATGGAGAAGGTTGTTTTTTTTTTTTCACTAAATATGTTTAAAAATGCTTTGTAATATTGTTCCTATTATACCATTTGATAGCTGCGCTCTCTGTTTTTACCGATTCCATTTTTTAGCAGTCGATCTCATACCCCTGTTAAATCCCTGAGACACTTAAAAATTTCTGTCACTTCTCCTTTCATCTTTTGTTTACCTGTGCAAGCAGACTGAACTCTTTGCTGTAACTCTTGAGAGTAATTAGAGTTTTGATCCCCCTGTTGCTGTTCCCTGTACATTTTCCAATCAGCCAATATCTTGCCTGAGGTAAGACTTTCTGGACTACACATTCTGTGCAAGGAAAGATGGTAACAGGAATGAGTAAAGCACATCCCGTTTCTTTGTCTGGTAGTAACTGTCTCCCTAGACAACTCAACATCTGATTCTACCTTTAGATACTGCTGTTTGATACTGTACATGTATGTTCAGACTACTATCTTCCCTTAAGCTCCATTTCTTTAATGTTGTCAAGCATATTCCCACTTAGAGTGTAAATAGAAAATGTTTTATTTAATTGGTCACATTTCATTACATTAAAACCACATTATGTTGTTGCTCATACATGGTTTGCAATTTATTTTTTATAAAGAGTGTAAGATAAATATGCAGGATTACATTATAATCAAATTAGTGTCCCATATTTACCTGTAACCAAAATGATTTTGTAAATCTGTTCTGAATGGTTGCTAGTGTCAGGTTATTTTTCAATATAATGTAAAAGACTACTTTAGAGAATTGCAAGTTGAGATAAAATGATTAGATAAACTACAATATAAGTCATCAAATTGTCAAGAGTTATACAAAACCTCTGTATCTGTTTTTGACTTTTGTTTGAACTGTTATCTTGTTTTGGATAAACTTAACAGCAAATGGAAAAGAAATGTAAATGGCATAACATACTTATAGAAAAGCTTGTAACCCATGTGACTGAGTCAAAGTATATTTAATATTATTATTGTGTTTTGTTTTAGCTTACTCATTAGCATATCAAACTCATTTTCATTTAGTAGCTTTTGTTTTTTTTTACAACTATCATGTTTAATGCAGAAACATGTTGTTAGTGCAAGACACGTTGAATAAAACATAAAAGACAACTGTGATAGAAAAAGTGAATGATAAGCACGCTGCTTGAGAGAGAGAGTATTTGTCTTAAATCTACTATAAATGTTGCATTTTTAAATGTTCTCTTCTTTCTGTCTTTGTTCTAGCCTATGCTGTCTTTTAACTCCAAGATAACGCTAAAGTTTATGGGTGGACATTTCTTGATGTTGTACCATAACTGCTGCTGGTTAAAACACTGTAGATACTAAGGATCATAGCCCCTGTCAGTTCAGTTTTCATATTAGTACATCATCCATGGCAGCCAGTTTCCCTGGCAGGCTGTAAGTGACACCATATGGTACCTAGAACAGAGCTGTGTAAGAATCCATATGTCCAGTCTGACACATACCAAAAGGCAGCACCAAAGTACTTAATATCTGTTACAGTAAAAGGTGAATTTCAGTGTCATGCTGTTCTTTTCTTCAAAATGTATGTGACTCAGTGCTGAATACATTATCAGTAAATGCCATTGCACTAAGTCTGCATAGTCTAATATTAAGTGGTAAGTGTAATGTATTATTTCTAGCATCCAAAAATGTGATGTTTGCCAGGTGTCACTGCTGAAGTAGAAACATTGGCAGACATCTGCCACTGGTCTAGATTTGTCATACTGAAGTTTTTTTTCAACAAGTTAGCCTTGGCCTAACATGCGGCATACAGTTTTTCTGGCCACTGATGCATCAGATAATTGCCGAGCAGGAATTGTTTTTCAGGATGTAATTTTATGTATACATTTTCCCAAATGGTAGACAGGTCCTATGATATGCAGTGATTAAAAAGTGAAGTTCACAAATCTTCTTCATATTTGTCTTAGAATGACAGCATGGTCAGGAATGCCAAGTCCGCAGTATTATTAATAATTATACAAAGACAGGTCATTAACATTGAAAAACCAGTGTGCCTGTTGTAAATCGAGACTATACCAATAGAAAAAAGTCCAGTTGCCTGGACTTTCTTCTATTAATGTATGCCAAGGCTTTGCAGTTTTCTTGAGCTAAGAGTTTTTGAGGTAGGTATGGAGGGTAGAAAAATACAAGGGAAATCAGATACATTATACAAAACTAAAGAAAAGCACCTGGTTTTCCTTGTATTTTTTCCCTTTCTCATACCTCTAAACTGTCTGAGTTTCACAGTTTCCTTAAAAAAAAAGAAGCAACAGAAATCTTACCATCTCCATTGCTTGCTTTCCAAAGCACTGATGTACTGTGTAAGCATGGGAATGTAAGTTCCATGTGCAGTATATCAACAAAGACACAGCATATAGAAACAACACGAAAAAAACACCACTGCGCCATTATACAAAAACATTATTTAAGAAAAGTAAGTCATTTTATTCTTAAATAATATTGTATAATAGCAATAACAACTCCTGGGTGTGATATATTGAAGATTTACCCATAGTTGCTTTTGTTTAATCACTTGGGCTTTGCCCTCATGATTAAACCACACCAACCATGAGTAAATCTTCAATATACCACACCCAGTAACTGGTTACGGCAATAATAATCTATGACTGTGTGTGGGTATCATAGGATTTTCTCACAGTTGGTGTGGTTTGATCATGAGGAAGAAGCCCAAGAGATCAGTGATCTGTTCTACTTTATTGATGTGAGTGTGTACTGTGAACATGATGCATGTGTTATGCTTATATTGTGTATTGTTCATTTTAGTGTGGAGCTTTCTCCCCTGGCCTCCACTGAAAATGGGCTCACCATGGTCCACTGAACCTTCCCGGTAAACAAATGGAAATAAATGCTTTTATTTAACCTTGCTCTTTTTTAAGAAGTGTCTTATTGTTCTTCTGTATCTTGTCTATAATGCAACACTTTTTCTTTCTTACTGACCTCTATTTTCTGTTATATGTATGTGTGACTTTCCTTCACTTATTAATTTCATTCTTTCTGCCTTCAGTTTACTTCCATAATTAATTTTCTGTTCATCCATTTTGCCTACCTGACATTGCTCTTGTAAATGTCTTTGTGTTTTTTAGGTTTAAATGGTCATAAAAACTGTTGTTTTTCAACCGGTTTAAAGTTACTGAATTTACTGCGTGGAAAAGTAAAACAGGTGACTTTACAGAGCACATTAAAATAGAAAGTCTATCCACTGAATAATATTTCATCAGCCGAACTTCTTTCAAACACCTTAACCACATTTTTAATAGCAATGACCATTTATTTTATAATGTAATATATTATATTATATTATATTATATTATATTATATTATATTATATCATATTGCGTTAGGGCCACGGCGGTGCAGTGGTTAGTGTTATCGCTTCACAGCAAGAGTTTCTCTGGTTCGGTTCTCAGCTGGAGTGCCTTCTTTGTGGAGTCTGCATGCCCTCCCCACAGTCGATTGCCATTTAAAGACATGCAGGTAGGTGCTTGCGTGAATGGGTGTGCCTTCTTTGAAGGCTGGGTGTCAGGCTGGCACCATAAAAATCCACTGCCAATCATTAGCATTCCAGAGTTCTGCTGTTGCAACCCCTAACTGGGAAAAGCTGAAAGACATTAGTTTTTTATACCCTAGCACTGTTAATTTGCCATCTATATCCATCCACTGACACACATGACGTTGCTCCATCTGGGCAATGTCAGAATGGCTCAATGAATATAACAAGTCCACAGTGATGTTTAAGAGGACAAGTATCTCAGCCCTTGATGAGCAGGTGCAGCAAGGTTGCTATGACCATTTTATGACAGTCAGAAATGTGACCTTCACAGCAAGCCAAGACAGAAAGCACCGCAGCAGACTGTGAGGCATTGATGCATGTATGTGATATTCCACATGGACCTGCAATCTGTTGATAATGCACCTTGACCACAAATACATATCAGTGTGTAGTTCATGTAGTCACAGTCACTTGCTGCAATCATGCAAGCCTGATTCATAGCTGACAGAGTATAATATCAGGTGGCAGTTGTTTGTGTTTCACTGCTCACTTCCCACTGGAGTGAGATCTTAATGTCAGTGAATTATGGGTTTTCTGAGACTGCTCTTCCTCCGAGAAAGAGCTGGACAGCTATTGCACTGCCTACCAGTTATCTCACTTGCTCTATCATGCAGCAAGTTTACAATGAGAATAATGAGAATAGGTGGATGTGGGGATGAAATCCTCCATGGGGGGGTGCAGAGAGCTTTTCTCTGCAATAAATACTTTGGTATCACATATCGTAGTGACATGACTGGCTTGAGCACGTTCATTAAGAGAATATGTGTACTTAAATGGAACATTACAGTTCTTGTGTGTGAGCTAAATTGATGTGATGTGTATAGATTATTTCTATAAATGTAATAAGATGTTTAAGCATTTTTAATCTTGTTGTTGACATTCTCATGGAAGCTTTAAGGTGGTACTCCTGCTGCCTATGGATAATTTGACAAGGAAACCAAGAAATTCCTTTAATGCTGCTGCCGGTCTGTGACAGAGTAATGAGTGTTGAAGAAGAGAATTACTCTGGTGATACTCGTATGGAGCCGGTAAAATTTATCATGTTTGTGGAGAACAGATTTTCCAATTCCAGGCTGCTGAGAATAGTGCAAGAAGTAAAGCCTTGTAGTCAACTCATGAAAGGTCTTGGAGGGAAATGGTTGAGAAAATAATTGTTGAAGAAGAAGAAGAAGACGAGAGTGTATCTGTCTCGATGAATGTTAATAAGCAAAACAAAGGATTTCAAAAGAGGTTGAAGTTTCTGGTGAGATAAAAACAGAAAGTTCTGGTACATAAGGATAAAAATAAAGATGCAGAACAAAACACAAATCATTCACAGAGGCAGTAACAACAGGCAAAGACGTGAGCTTAAAACAGTGCAGGGGGTTAGGGGGTTGGCATCATGGTTAAAGTGCCTACCTCTTAGTAAAATAGTACAGGGCTTGAATCTCACCAAAGAGAAATTGGCTAGGCTTAAAATAGTCCTCAAGGGCAGCTAAACTAGTACTTTCCTATGAACCTATGAACCTAGAGTTTCAAAATGATTGTGTACATTGAGAGCTGTGATACCATCTTTTATCTGAGGTTTCTCTTGTATGTTTGATAGGCAAGCACTGATGATATTATAAATTGCATTGATTTCTAGAAACAAATCATAGAACTTTTTGGTCTGCTAGGTCAGGATATTTGACAGGAAAATATTTATGAAATAAAATAATAGCTGATTTTTTTGAAAATATGTTATGAACACAGGTATGCAAATGCTAACAAAAATAAACACTTAGCATGTTGAAAAAGCAGCACATTATATGACACATTTAGGTATATAAGATAAAAAGATTTTTGCAACACTGAGAAATAATTAGGTTCCCCATGAAGAAATTAGGAAAACACCGTGACTCTGTCATGGACAGAGTCAAAATTAGGATCCCATGCAGATTGTAAGTGGAGACTGACAGGGTTTGTATAGCTAAGTATTTAACTGTTCATTTACTACACATTTCTTTTTTTTTCACTAAATATTTTTTTTTTATTATTTCAAATAAGATGTCTTAAACATTACATGAAATAAAGATAAATAACATATTTACAATTCTAAAACATTACTACCTTCAAACCATTATATAACTATTTACATTGGTGTCTATGCAAATAACATTGAAATTCTATATTATATAAAGTTAGAAACATAAGATGATATATCTTCTTTGATATTTTCAAGTATTTCCAGTACTTTCATCCAAGAGTAATAGTAAGAAGTAGATCTTTTAGTTCTGTTCTTCACTGTTAATATTTCCATGTGAGCAACTGTTGTTGTTAAAGTCTCAAATTCCTTGAACGTAGGCGAAGCCTCATTTTTCCAGTGTATAGTTATGATTTTACGTGAAATTGCCAATAGTGACCATAGAATTTTAGTGTCTTTTTTTGGTACACAGTTTGGAATAGGAGAGTTGAATAAAATTAAAGACTTTGTTAATTGAAAATTATCATTATAAACAGTCGGAAAAAAATAATGAATGGATTTCCAGTACATATTGAGACATATACATTCATAAAAAACATGCTGCCAATCTGCTTTTATCTTGGTATGGCATCTCCAACATTGATCTTCAATAGAATTCATTTTGGCTAACCTATGTGGTGTATAGAAACTTCTATGTAGATATCTCCAAGTGAATAATTGCCAGTATTTTGATAATGTAGAAAATTTGGAAGATTTTAGAATATTACTTTTTTCTTCAACTGGAGGATGGTTGTTTATTAAAGTATAATAATCCCAGTATGATTTTTCATGATAGCTTTTGTTTTTAACAATTTTATAGATATTAGACAAATAACCTGTACCCTGATAAGGCTGTTTTGTGATAAGAATAAGGTATTCAATGAGTTTTGGAGCTTCATGTCTAACTGAAGGTTGCATTTGTTCTATTTTATTTATAAGAAAATGCCTTAGATTTTGTAAAAACAGCCAATTGTCTATATTTATATTATAATTATAAATTATCTGTTCCTTTGTTAGAATTTTCCCTTTCTCTATAAGTTGATGCCAAAAGAGTAATGCTTCTTCTTTAAGTATACTACACATGTCTGATGTATATTCTTATTGTTTAATATATACTGAAAGAAAACATGAAAACTGTGAAAAAAATGGGACATGGAATGGAAATGCATGAACCTACATGGACTTAGCATAGCAATAATGACCATTTTTTGTTTTGATTGCTTAGACATTCACAAGCATTTGGAAACAGGAAAGTAAGGCCAATATTTTAAAATGGAGGTCTACCTATCACTATAAATTGTTTATGAAGGTCTTGCAGATTAGATTAAATAAGCTTGCTGGGATAGTTTATAATCAAATGTATTTTGCACTGAAATTGTATTAGAGAAAGGTGGTTATTTAGTAAAGTAATTGCTGATAGTACAAGTAGAATGAGAAAAGGCACAAAGTTAGTGCCATGTAATACGGCAGAGTCATGTGGCAATATTCATCATGAGCAAATATGGAGTTTATTCAGATTATGATTATTTGAAAAAAAATATATCAGATTCTTAATTCAGGTTTTCAGAATTACATGTATGCCAGCATAATATCTGGGAGAAGAAATAAAAAATGAGGAGTGGGATTAATTAAGGATGCATTTTAAATTACTTTGTTATTTGGGACATTGTTAATTTGCTTAAATTACCTGCCAAACACTATGCATGGTTAGCACACCATACAGTTATATTCTCAATTTATGTGCCTTATGCAAATGATAATACATGTATTGTTGAACATAGATTATTTCTACAGCATGCTAGGTTCGTGCTACAAGAACAAGTTTATGATTAAACAATGATAAAATGGGGTCACCAGTAAAAAATAAGATGATAAATATACTTTCTGAAAAAGACATTTTTATTTTGCATATTAAATTTGTGGTACTGAGGTATTATATTTACTCAACAGGCAAAGATTTTAGTGACTGTGACAAGAGAAGGCTCCAATAAGAATTGATATATGTATGTGTGTGTATATATATATATATATATATATATATATATATATATATATATATACTAACACATCAAAATCATCAACCCCTTCTTTCCCATTTTTCTACATGGGGTTGGGATTTCATGTTAACTGTTGCTATCTGTCTCAATTCACTGCCTCACTCCTGCCTTCTTTGACACTCATGCTTGACAAATCAAAATCTCAACACTAAAAATACTGATGCCTAAATACCAACAGTGCATATTATCAACACATCAAAATGTACAACTCAAAATATCTACAAAAACACACAGACTGTATATAAACCTTATTACAAACAAATGCAGTACACTTTTAAGATCAGTTTACAGTCAAAATAAAATAAGAACAAGATTTTAACATTATCATAATGTGTAATTTGTCTGAATGGTGGTGGTGTCATGGAAAGGGTGTAGGGTTAAGGTTAGTGTGCATTAGTAAGGTAGGCAAAGTGGTAGAGGGGAAAACCCTGCATGTGGAGAAGCATGGGGTAACTTGTGTCCTGAAAAAAAAAAGTAGCTTTTGGAGGTATATTTAAAGTATATGAAATTTTTATGGAATGTGTTTCACTCATTTATGTTTTCAAGGAAATGTGTTTTAGATCAAATGTAACACACACATACACACACACACACACACACACATATATATATATATATATATATATATATATATATATATATATATATACATACATATATATATATATATATATATATATATATATATATGTATATATCTATATGTGTATATAGATATATATATATATATATATATATATATATATATATATATATATATATATATATATGATTCCTAGAAGAGAAGACCAAGACTTTTTGAAATGTGTCTTCTTGAAAATTAAAAGACTAAAATGGCAAAATACTGAAGCGGCTTTTAAGCAAATTCTTTCCCTGGGAAAGAATTTGCTTGTCTGCTTTGTTACTTTGCCATTTTCAGCACTGTAGTGCGGTCTTGTGTTGGAGTTGGTATATTCAATTAGGGGGTTGGGGGGTGAAGCCCCCCACTTAATGTAATGTTTAAAGTGTTTTGTTTTTAATTTTTTTTTGTTGGAACAGCGATTTTTTTTCCTTTGGAAAACAAATCGCTGTTCTGACAGTTCGACATTGTAAGCTTTCACTTACATAGGGTCAATTAATCACCATTCGCATTTTTAAGCATTCGGGGATCTAATATAGACCATATATATTTATATATATATATATATATATATATATATATATATATATATTTATATATATATATATATATATATATATATATATATATATATATATATATATATATATATATATACACATATATATATATATATATATATATATATATATATATATATATATATATATAAATCTTTAAACTCGTAAGTTAGTGTCAAATATTTTAGATATTTTAGATGATAAAATATTGTGAAGAGTTATATTAATCAGCATTACATAAAAACAATATTAATTAAATTAATGATATTTTGATTTTTTTTAAAATGATATGCCTAGAGCCCCAGCTCCCAGCTTTAAAGAAATATATATTTGCTGTATTTATAACTCCATACATATCGAACTTTATAGAGAGAAGAAATTATGAAAACATGTTGAAGTCAAAGAAAAGAAATGATATATTCTGGTTCAATTATCTGGATAGACATTTGATCATATCTACTGTCAGCATTATAGATATTTTAAATTATATTTCTGAAAATGGACTTGATTACATACAATTAGACAGATAATACTGGAAAATAAATTGCATATGTCTAAAGAGGTTAACGGAAAAAATTCCATATGTACTTTTACAAGTAAAGATAATTTGGATACTGAAACTTGTTCGTCTAGACTGTATAAAATTCTGGAGGGTTCATAGGTTCATACTAGGCTATCTGACCTAGGGCATTTATAACCCTAGCCAGAGTGTGTTTGGCTTTTGCCACCCATTTTAAATTAATTTTGCTATGCCCTTTTTCGAGGTTAGTATACTGTGCCTCTGTCTAACAGTGACACAGAAATGATACCCAGGGTAAACCTACGATCTCCCATCCACTCATCAAGATTCCTCTTGAAGAGAGTCAATGAGGGACTCTGCCTAACCTGGACTGGGATTTTATTCCAGAGTGAAGGGAGCCTCTGGGTTATGAATCTGTCCCTCCAGCATGTCCTATTTATTTCAGTGCTGAGATTCAAGTCTCTCGAGCGCGTAGCTCGATGGGATTTGGATTTTCTGAGGTGCAGCATGTCCATTAATTCCAGGTTGGACATGGTTTTATACATCAGGCACAGATCGCCTCTGAGCAGGCGGTATGCCACTGAGTAGAGCTGGAGTTTCTTTAACCAGGCAGCATATGGCATCTGTTTGAGCCCTTTGATCCTCTTGGTGAGGTACTTTTGGGGTCTTTCCAGTTGCTACTGGTGTCTGGTAAGGTACATCCCAAAAGGGGCTTTGTACTCAATTATGGGCCTGATGAGGGATGAGTAAAGAGGCACGATGACCTCCCCTGATCTAGATGTGAATCCCTTCATGATTAGGTGGGCTATATAAAATGTTTTTCTAACCACTTTGGCCACGTGGTTGTCAAATGAGAGATTGCTATCAACTTGGGTCCCCAGGTCCCTAATTACTTCTTCTGTACTTAATTGATTACCACATATGTGGTAATTTGTGGGCACTTTGTTTTTGCCAAAGGGGATGACTATACACTTTTTGGCATTTAGCTTGAGGCCATGGATCTGGCACCAGTTGTCTGTTTCTATGAGGCCATTTTGGAGGATGCTTGTGTTGGCTGGAGAGTCGATTATGGCACCCAGTTTGCAGTCATCTGCGAACTTGGTCAGCCACAGTCCTTCCATGTTGGCCTGTACCTCCGAGAAATATATACCGAACAAGAGAGGTCCCAGGATTGAGCCTTGTGGGATGCCACTTGTAACTGGTTTGGAGTCTGACATGGCTCCAGCAATTCTAACCATGTGGGTTCTGTCCTTGAGCCAGTTTGCAACCCATCTAGTGACATAGGGGTTTATATTTAAGTTGGTGAGCTTATCTATAATGCCTGAGTGGGGTATTGTATCAAAGGCTTTTGCGAGGTCCAGGTAGGCTGTGTGGACCACCTTCCCCTCATCAATGGCCTTGGTGACTGTTTCAAAGAAATCAACCAGGTTTAAGAGGCAGGATCTGCCCTTAACAAAGTTGAACTGGGTAGGATCCAGTGTCTGTAGGTCCCCAATATCTTTATTTATGAGGTCCATGATGATCCTTTCCATAGCTTTGCAGACCAAGCTAGTCAGGCTTATGAGGCGATAGTTTCAAGGATCTGTTGAGGCACCACCTTTCTGGAGAGGGACCACTGTTGCTGTACACCACTCTTTGGGTACATATCCTGTAGTAAGGCTGAGATTGAACAGCAGTTTTATGTTTGGGTTTAACTCTTCTTGGAGTTCATGTAGGACGCAGCCCGGGGCACTGTCTGGTCCCACTGATGCTGTGTTTTTTGCTTTAGAGAGGATGGCTCTTACCTGAGCATCTGAGATGTCAGGGGGACAGCACTCTGCTGGGATAGATATTTGCCCTTTTGGTGGGGAGGGGGGGAGTATGCACTGAACCTGTCAGCTAGGATGTTGGCAATGTCTGTGGGTTTGGTGTATTTTTTGTCATTTTGGACTAATTCTGAGCATATCTGGGAATTCCCGCCCAGGTTCCTAACATAACTAAAGAACACCTTGTGATTATCCTTAGTGTCCTGTGCAATTCTTCTCTCGAAGCTGGCCTTAGATGATTTTATGAGTGCCCGTAGTTTTTTGCTAATACTAATCAGAGATGCCTTCCCTTTTTGGGATTTTGCTCTATCATGTAGTAGCTTCCTCCTTCTATTGTATAGATTGTTTATGGCTGGGGTCCACCAGACAGGACGTCTGCCATTGGAGGATTGGGTCTTGGTTTTATTTGGGATTGCATGATCCATGCATTCCTGAAGGTGTTCATAGAATGCGTTTATAAAGGATTCTGTGGTCTGGGCCGTATTTTCCACAGGCCCGGGGGCTTTGAAGGATTCCACCTCAGTTTTGACGATTGTGAAATTTGCTTTAGAGAAGTTTTTCACTGTGGTTTTCTGGGCAGGGGGTGGGGTCGGGATGTGAATATTCAGTGAGATTAGTTTATGGTCTGATCTTACCAGTGAGGGATACACTTCTGGTCTGGAGCATAGAGTCCCCATGTTGGTGATGATCAGGTCCAGTATGTTTTCCCCTCTTGTGGGAGTGGTAACAAGTTGTTCCATAGCATTTGAGTTTTTAAATTCTAGGAACCTTTGGGCTAGGGTGTTGGAGCTAGAGTAATACTCCCAGTCTATGTTTGGGTAGTTGAAGTCACCCAATATAATGGTGTTTGGAGAGACCTTCATATTTTCCAGTGTTCTCAGGAAGGCCGAGTGGGGTTCCTTGGTTTGGGAGGGTGGTCTGTAGCAGGCTATAAACTGGAAGGCAGTTTTACCCACTGTTAGTTGCACATGGATAGTCTCTGATGCTTCGTGCTGTGTCACCAACCTGAAGGTGTGGGTATCTTTGACGAATATTGATACTCCCCCTCCTTTTGTGGTTCGGTCCAAGTTTTGAGACTGAAAAGCATGGGATGAGGTATAACCTGGTAGTGCTGGGATGCTCTCGGGAGCCTTGAACCAGGTTTCTGTTACTGCACAGATATCGATGTTCTCCATGCTAAGGAGAGTTTCGAGTGCATGCATCTTGAGGTTTAGACTTCTGGCGTTGAGTAGCATTACTCTTAGTTTCTTATCCCTTGTGATACCTATGGAGCTGGGTTTGTCTTTTGAGCCTTGCCTAAAAAAGGCACTATGGGGGTAGCAAGAGCCTTTGCCAATATCCGAAAGCCCAGGGGTGACAGGTGCAAGCCTTCCCTAGCGAAGCATCGTGGCTTGTCAAGCATGTCATCCCAGGCTGACACCAATACTTAAGCCAATTGTTGAAATTGATCATCTTGTCTTCATATTGTGGCATCATTCTTGGTGAGGGTAAGATGCTACTCAAGGTCAGGGTCATACCGGCCTGGGCTACATGCTCAGAGAGCTCCTTTATGTCTCTTTTCATGTAGTCCAGGGAGGTACGTCTCAGGTCATTCACACCAGCATGGACAATGACTGAGTCATATTTGTACTTGCCTTGGAGTGACCTGAGTGCTTGTGTTATGTGGCGGATCCTAGTGCCTGACAGGTAGCTCACCGTGACCTTCTCCTTGTTCAGCCTGGTGAGCGGGACATCAGTGTGCCTGACGATAGAGTCACCTATTACAAGTGTATCAGGTATGTTGTTTAGCCTTAAGGGCTGTGACTGTTCGGCACACTGGCTTTGTGAGCTATGTGTTGCATGTGTTTTGTTTTGGGGTAGCGGTTGCTTGGGTGTCTGCTTTGGAGGTCTCTGCTGCTTAGGCAGATTTTTATTTAGAGCCTCCTAGTATGTTTTTGTGTGTTTATGTGTTTGGTTTGCTGTCGTGGTAGGTCTATTTGAGACTGGAATTATAGTGTGTGGTTTCCTTCTCCTCCTGACTGGTTACGCCAGTACTGAGTTGAGAGAGCTTAGCCTCCAGTTTGGCTATATGGTTGCATCTCTCACATGTGTTGGAATTTGTTGGAAGGAGGAGAGGGTTGTCTGTGTATATGAGGCAGTTGTAACATTGCCTCAAGATTCCCAGATTCACCAGCTGGACCAGAGAGGAGATTGACAAATGACCTTTGGACATGCTAGAATAATATTGGAAATTCCTTTATAATTGAAAAAAGGGCCAGTGGGGAACAAGGTACTCAAGGAGAGTTTGTGAGGGTGTAGTGCTTTTAATTTTTTAGTGCTGACTTATATAATTGCTTTAGTGAGCAAGTGCCAGGTAACTTAAATGCAATGTGTTACAGGTAACTTAAATGCAAAAATGATAAACAGTAACTTTCTTTCAAGTGAAACAAGGAAATAAGTACAGTAAGCAATGCAGATATCACTAGGGATCCACAGAAGCACTGAAAAGCTGCATTTTAGGTGGAATTAGCGTTTCAGGGAAATAACAAGCAAACAAACAACAAGCATACAAACAAAGCTAGATTCAGCAGGCCTGGATCTAGTCTATGCTACAGCAAACAAGGTGTACCAATTTCAGTAAGAAACAGTTCAAATATGCAGGCACTATAAGCCTTTAACCAGAAATTCCCAGCTCAGAAGGGCAGAGTCCAGCCTCTCCTCCCACAACAGTGCAGACCACGAACCTTCTTAATGTAAAATAACTGGCCTGAAGCCCAAGTGCTTAAACCAGAACTAATACACTTTTAGAATAACAGACACTGAGCCCTCAATCAGCAGTTCCCAACTTAGAAGGATGTAAGCTACCTGTCCTGCCACCACAGTGCAGGCCACAAACCTTCCTAATGTAAAACAACTGGTCTGAAGCCCAAGTGCTTAATCCAAAAGACTTAGAATGATAGCTACACTTCAATCAAGTTACTACCAAGCAGTAATAAATACAATTGAATACTTTAAAGAATGCCTGGATTAGTGTTCAAGTTATACAAACAAAGCTAGATTCAGCAGGCCTGGATCTAGTCTATGCTACAGCAAACAAGGTGTACCAATTTCAGTAAGAAGCAGTTCAAATATGCAGGCAATATAAGCCTTGAACCAGAAATTCCCAGCTCAGAAGGGCAGAGTCCAGCCTCTCCTCCCACAAGAGTGCAGACCACGAACCCTCTTAATGTAAAATAACTGGCCTGAAGCCCAAGTGCTTAAACCAGAATTAATACAATTTTAGAATAACAGACACTGAGCCCTCAATCAGCAGTTCCCAACTTAGAAGGATGTAAGCTACCTGTTCTGCCACTGCAGTGCAGACCACAAACCGTCTTAATGTAAAACAACTGGTCTGAAGCCCAAGTGCTTAAGCTAAAAGGCTTAGAATGAGTTACAAAAAGCAGTAATATATACAACTGAGTACTTTTAAGATGACGCAAAAGCAAAATAAAGTAGGAAAAAACACAAATACAGTAAAAGCAGATACAATTTTTTTTTTTTTTTTTTTTTTTTGAGTGAGCAAATGAGATGGGCCCAGGAGTTACAGGACAGAAACAAGTGCAAATGCAGGCCTTCAAATCAGAAAGCTGAGAGAGATGGAAGACCGCCCAAATGCCCAATAACTACAAATTCTGGGCCAGAACCATTCCTTATGTGGTAGACAGGTTACCTAATGCTTACCACTCCCACTGATAAGCTAGAAGGCTTCCCTCCAACACAGAAAGGCTTGGGGGGCTCAGAAGCTTACAAACAGTCCTGGATACAGCAAATCTGTATCTGGAACACTAGTTACAGGAAAGGTAGGAAACAGGCTTACAGTTTTTTTTTTCTTTTTTTTTTCAGAAAAGTAGCAAAAACAGTAGTAAAAACAATTCACATGCAGTGCAAGCTGGCACACTTGAGTATGTAGCAATATTAGTCCACACACAGTTTGAAAAAATGTAATTAAATTAAAAAGGACTAAAAGCAAGTGCAGAAAGGGTTTATTAGGTAGAATGCGTTAAAGAGATTGGACTGGGGGAGTGTCCTGGATCAAATCTACAGTGGGGAGGGCACTGTAAAAGCCACCAAATTTAAACTACAACCAAGAACAGGAAAGGGGGGTGGGGAAGACAGTTTCAACAGAGATGTGAGGAATCACAGTGCAAATTATAAAACCAAAAAAATATATACTGATCTCTGTATATTTGCAGAACAGTAAGACAACTGATATCTAAGCAACAATTTAGCTCTATAATACAGAATAATACAGAAAAATGTACTCAGCTCTATATATTTGCAGATAGTCTTGTAAGGCTGTCTCTCAGCACACAGGTTCCAATTTAATTAAACTTCAGTATTGGTGTTACTTAAATCAATGTAACTTAAAGGCAGTTAATTATAAGTAGAATAGAATTCTAAGATTTGTTGCTGTAACAAGCTCATATTTATCATGCAAAAGTTTTACTTGGGAAAAATATATACAGATTGTTCACAATTACTTGCAGAATCAAAAAAGATTTATGGTGATGGTGATACAAGTTTTTGGAGCTGGAGATGCCTCTCAAACTGTTAGAGAACTAAGCGAAGAGCTGGTAATGGCATTCACTAAATGTTTGCCTCACAGGACCAGAGCACAGTCTTGACCACTGACTTATATGCCTCTGGAGTATGGATGTTTTTGAGGTTTTTTTTTTTGTTTGTTTGTTTTTTTGGGGGGTGACTCTTCTTTCTATGTACCTTCCAATGTAGATTCTCCATACTTATTATGGTGTTATCCTTTTTCTAATTCTCCAAACCTTCTGCGTTTCTAATACCATGATGGGAATGGACCCCGTTCCTAAGTCAAAGTATGATTAAAGTTCATGAAATTATTATTGTTTCAATCTTTGATGAGAGCCAAAAGTGCTCTTCGCATTACCCGCAATGTGCCCAGTAATGGCTACTTCTGCAATCCGTACTGGGTTACATGAATGAGTAACATATCTAAATATGATTGCAAATTCTTTTTTATAAACAAAACAGTGTAAGAAACTTCTCTGTGTGGAAAATTTCAGTCCATATATCTCTAGTTAATCACTGTATATTAATCAGATCAGACAAAAGTAGTAGAAGTAGCAAACTTAAACTCGTCTTAAGTCAAAACAAATAAATAAATAAATAAATAATATATAATTGTACAGAATTGCTAAGTATTCAAAAGTAATCCAAGCAAGGCAGGAAGTCTGTTTCCAGTCGAAAATCCTTTATTAATTACACAGACAAGTGATCTAAGTAAAACAAAAATAGACTAATAATTTCCTCACAAGCTTTCTAAATGTATATATACTTTTTTATCAGGCATGGAAGTGGTTTATTGTGCTGTAAAACAAAGTGTTATTGGTACACATGTCAAATTCACATCCCTTCCCCCATCAGTGTGACATCTGAGTTGTGACAAGCACTGCAAACAAAAAACTGGTATAGCAGTGGGGGCTGCCATGGCTCCCAGCATAGCTAACATAGACTTTGTTTTAAACAATAGAGACTACATGCAGCATATCACATGCTATTTACATGTTACTGATGACATATGTATTGTGTGGGAAGGTGACACCTTGCAGCTTGGAGATTTTATCACTTACCTCAATCAAACAACCCTTTCCTGAAGTTTACCTCTTCCCATAGCTATACTTCAACCACTTTCTTAGATATGCAGATTTCCATGGACACCAACAATAACAGAATCACCACTGATCTATTCAGAAAACCAACGAGGGTTAACTTATTACTCCACAGTAAAAGTCTACATCCCACAAAAAAACAAGTATAATGTAGTGAAGTCCCAAGACTATAGATTAGCTAGAAATACCACAGAGATGGAACCATTTTTGAGAAACCTGAACAACTTAGAGAATGATTTTCTAGTGAGAGGCTATGAAAGTCAGATGTTAAAAAACATCCTGGGACCCATTATAGAACTGAAAAGGACTAAAGCACCTTCACTCAACCTCCCCAGTAGGAGAATGTTAAGACTTTCCACAGAGAATAACAAATGCAAAAAATAGCTGCATCCTGATATACACTTTGGATTATCACAGTATCAAAAATGTTATCGAAGAAAACTGGGACATTGTCACAGGAAACCCTTTTCTGATTAGCATTTTAGGTGAAGCCCCATCCTTTCTTTATAGGAAGGCCAGGAGCATTAGAAGTTTTTTTGACTTTAAACCTAGACCATATGAGAGAAACACTAAAGGATGTGAAACTAATTGTACATTTTATATATTTATACAGCAAGGTGATAGTTTTTATTGACCTTATTTAAAGAAACTCATTAAGACCAGTGCAGGGGGTGACTATAATATTACAAAAGTAATTTACAGGGCACAGTGCAATGAATGTGATGCATTCTATGTGGGCAAGACTGTAAATAAACTCAAGCGTAGGATTTCATGTCATCTGTCAGAAATCTGCTCTAGATGTAAAAATAATGCACTAACCAAACACCTTTCTCTTCATAAAAGACACGCAGGTTTTAATTTCTAGATCCTGGATCACATAGACATGGGTGATCTTGAAGGAGACATCCCGAATATTCTAGAGAAGCATGAACTCATGTGGCAATTAAAGTTGAACTCTTTTAGGAAGCCTGGACTAAACTACTACTGTTCAATTAAAAGTGCACTGGAACTCAGAAAATTGCCACATAGTTTACAGGACTAATTTTATTTTATTTTATTCTACCAGTTGGTTTTAAATACATTTTAAATCAGTTGTAATTTAAGTGTATATTTTGTTTCCATCATCATAAAGTTTTTCTTATTATTTTTTCTTTTTCTGGTTCCCTTTTTTACACTTTATTCAAAATAATGTGTAATAACAATACTAATTAATTATACAATTAAATGAAAAGTGCTGGCAGGCAGAGTATCACAGACACAAATCACTCCAGTGATGATGAAACCACAAATATTTTAATGATAAAATCCACAAATTAACAAGTATAAGCATGAGCGTTTTCATTAAACAAGTGTTAACTTCATCAGATACCATTAAAACGCAAGACAACCATTATATACATGTAAAAACACTCTAACTGGGTAAAAAAAGAGTGAGGAGCTAGCTGAGCAACACTGAGAAAGAACATTAATTAACCTCTTAGTGACTGAATAACAGTTAAAACTAACACAACTGAGACTTTTTGATTAAAAGTTACTAGTCATATACTTATATCATAAGAAGTTATAAATAGACATAAATAGAAAAAAAGCAAGAAAAAAGTTAAAACCAAGTCATTTTAAATTCACGTATTAAATATTCACATGATATAAAAACATTTCTGAAAGCTTAATGCATACAAGAGTGCTTGTACTTAAAAACTTGTTTTAGAATAATTTATTCCTTTCTAGGGCTTTTAATTTCAATACAGGTGAGATAGATGTCCTGTTATTTTTTTCCGGGCAATCTGTCAGCCTGTAATAAAACTTGCCACTTTAACTCCTTTAACTCTAACTGGAGTCCCCAGGACTTTTTTTCAGTTATGTCTAAGTGAGACTTTTTGATTAAAAGTTACTAGTCATATACTTATAATATACTATATTAAATATCTACTTTACTCTATGCATGTCCTATTTACACCAACCTGTCAAAAAAAACCTTAATAAACTAGTTATATCCTACAACAACATTGCTAGATTTGCTATCAGATCTCCTTTTAGGACCCACCACTGTATTAATCTAAGACAACTTGGCTGGCTAGAACTTCCTAATCAGATCAAACTACAACAACTAATAATAGCTCACAAAACCCTGTACCAACCCACCAAAACTCCAATACTCACCAGCCTTATTACCCCTTATTATAACCTTAAACATATACGCTCCTCCAATAAACTCCTGATCAATAGGACTACACCTAATAACTCTGCAGGAGAAGACTTATTCTCCAACTCAGTTGGGAAACATTGGAACAAATTACCCACTGATATCTCATCCCTGACTTCTCTTCCTATTTTCAAGAGGAATCTCAAATTGTACCTTAACAAAAAATGGCTATGCCCCTGCATTACCCCAGACTAGCCTTGCTCTTCTGTCTCCTATCTCCATTTCTCTCTCCCCCTTCTTTACCCAAAAACCCAGCTGATGTTTCCTAAGCTCCACAACTACTTACCCATTGAATAAGTACCAAAAAGTTTTTTTTTCTTTCCTCTCTTCTTAGGTGTATATTTTGCCTCTCTTTCATAAAAGTAACTATTTTTTAGACCTAGGAAAATAACCTATTCCTCAACTCACCCTATTCTTTCTCTGATACCTTTCCTATCTTTCCTTCACCTCCTTTCTTACTTTATCCTTCTTTCATATTAGCTACTTTATAAAATATTGTTCTTTGCCCATCCCAAAAAAAAAAAAAAAAATTTCCTTTTTTATTTTGTTTTTTCCTGCTTAGTGTTTTACTGTTATAACTTTTATGTAGACCGATTTTTTAACTATGTATTAATACTTGGAGCTTTTCTCCCCGGGCCTCTACTGAAAATGGACATATATCCAGTTAGACTAGCCTGGTCAACAAATGTAAAATAAAATAAATAAAATAAATTATATCATAAGAAGTTATAAATAGACATAAACAGAAAAAAAGCAAGAAAAAAGTTAAAACCAAGTCATTTTAAATTCACGTATTAAATATTCACATGATATAAAAACATTTCTGAAAGCTTAATGCATACAAAAGTGCTTGTACTTAAGAAATTGTTTTAGAATAATTTATTCCTTTCTAGGGCTTTTAATTTCAATACAGGTGAGATAGATGTCCTGTCATTTTTTCTGGGCCATCTGTCAGCCTGTAATAAAATTTGCCACCTTAACTCCTTTAACTCTAACTGGAGTCCCCAGGGTTTTTTTTCAGTTATGTCTATGTGAGACTTTGTGATTAAAAGTTACTAGTCACATACTTATATCATAAGAAGTTATAAATAGACATAAATAGAAAAAAGTCTCAGTTGTATTTAAGTTGTATTAGCTGTATTAGTTTTAACTGGGATTCAGTCACTAAGAGGTTAATTAATTTTCTTTCTCAGTGTTGCTCAGCTAGCTCCCCTCCCTTTTTTTACCCAATTAGAGTATTTTTACATGTATATAATGGTTGTCTTGCATTTTAATGGAGTCTGATGAAGTTAACACTTGTTTAACGAAAGCAATCACGTTTATACTTGTTCATTTGTGGATTTTACCATTACAACATGTGCAACTAGCAGTGGGCAAAACTGCCTTTCAGTTTGTAGCCTGCTACAGACCACCCTCCCACACAAAGGAACCTCACTCGGCTTTCCTAAGAACACTGGAGAATATGAAGGTCTCTCCAAACACCATTATGTTGGGTGACTTCAACTACCCAAATATTGATTGAGAAAACTACTCAAGCCCAAACACCCTCGCCCAACGGTTCCTAGAATTTATAAACTCAAATGCTATGGAACAACTGGTCACCACTCCCACAAGAGGGGAAAACATATTGGATCTGGTCATCACCAACATGGGGTCTCTATGTTCCACACCAGAGGTATACCCCTCATTGGTAAGATCAGACCATAAACTAATCTCACTGGACATCCATATTCCGTCCCCACCCCTAGCCAAGGAAACCATGGTGAAGAACTTCTCAAAAGCAAACTTCACACTTCTCAAAACTGAGGTGGAATCCTTCAAAGCCCCTGGGCCAGTGGAAAATACTGCCCAAATGCAGAATCCTTTACAAAAGCATTCTATGGACACCTACAGGAATGTATGGAGCATGCTATCCCAAATAAAACCAAGACTCACTCCTCCAAAGGCAGGAGACCTGTCTGGTGGACCCCGACCATAAATAAGCTATACAACAGAAGGAGAAAGCTACTACATGATAGAGCAAAATCCCAAAAAGGGAAGGCGTCTCTGATCAGTACTAGCAAGAAACTACGATCCCTCATAAAATCATCTAAAGCCAGCTTCGAAAGAAAAATTGCACAAGACACTAAAGATAATCACAAGGCCTTCTTTAGTTATGCCAGAAACCTGGGAGGCAACTCCCAGATATGTTCTGAGTTAGTGCAAAATGACAAAAAATACACTGAACCCACAGACATTGCCAACATCCTGACAGAAAGGTTCAGTGCAAACTTCTCCACCCCTTCCCCCCCAAAAGAGCAAATGTCTATCCCAACAGAGTGTAGCCTTCCTGAGATCACAGATGTACAGATGAGAGCTGCCCTCTCCAAAGCAAAAAACACATCATCAATGGGACCAGACGGTGTCCCGGACTACATCTTACATGAGCTCCAAGAAGAACTAAACCCTTATATTAAGTCACTGTTCAATCTCAGCCTTACTACAGGATATGTACCCAATGAATGGCGTACAGCAACAGTGGTCCCACTCCACAAAGGTGGTGCCACAACAGACCCTGGAAACTATTGCCTTATAAGCCTGACTAGCCTGGTCTGCAAAGCTATGGAGCGTATCATCATGGAAATCATAAACAAAGACATTGGGAACCTGCAGACACTGGATCCTACCCAATTCGGCTTTGTTAAGAGCAGATCTTGCCTCTTGAACCTGGTCGACTTCTTTGAAACAGTTACCAAAGCCATAGATGAAGGGAAGGTAGTCCACACAGCCTACCTGGACCTCGCAAAAGCCTTCGACACAATACCCCACTCAGGCATCATAAATAAGCTCACCAGCTTAAATATCAACCCCTATGTCACAAGATGGGTTGCAAACTGGCTCAGGGATAGAACCCACATGGTCAGAATAGCCGGTGCCATGGCAGACTCTAAACCAGTTACAAGTGGCATTCCACAAGGCACAGTCCTGGGACCTCTCTTGTTCGGTATATATTTCTCCGAGGTACAGGCTAACACAGGTGGACTATGGCTGACCAAATTTGCAGATGACTGTAAACTGGGTGCCGTAATTGACTCTCCGGCTGACACAAGCATCCTCCAAAAGGGTCTCACAGATACGGATAACTGATGCCAGAGCCATGGCTTAAAGCTAAATGCCAAAAAGTGCATAGTCATCCCCTTTGGGAAAAACAAAGTGCCCACAAATTACCATATAGGTGGTAATCCATTAAGTACGGAAGAAGTAATTAGGGACTTGGGGACCCAAGTAGATAGCAATCTCTCCTTTGACAATCACGTTGCCAAAGTGGTTAGAAAGACCTTCTATATAGCCCACCTTATCACAAAAGGGTTCACATCTAGATCATAGAGGTCATTGTGCCCTTCTAATCATCAATTATCAGGCCTATAATTGAATACAATGCCCCATTTGGGATGTACCTTACCCGACACCTGCAGCAACTGGAAAGACCCCAAAAGTACTTCACCAAGAGGATCAAGGGGCTCAAACAGATACCCTATGCAGTTCGGCTAAAGAAACTCCAGCTCTACTCAGTTGCGTACCACCTACTCAGAGGCGATCTGTGTCTGACGTATAAAGCCATGTCCAACCAAGAATTAATGGACATGCTTCACCTCAGGCAATCCAAATCCCTTAGAGTTACACGCTCCAGGGACTTGAACCTCATCACAGAAATAAATAGGACATGCTGGAGGGACAGATTCATATCCCAGAGGCTCCCCTCACTCTGGAACAAAATCCCAATCCATGTTAGGCAGAGCTCCTCACTGACCCTCTTCAAGAGAAGTCTTGTCGAGTGGATGGGAGATTATAAGTTTACCCCTGGGATCCCTTCTATGTCCCTGCTTGACAGAGGTACAGTAAACTAACCTTAAAAGGGCTACCTTCTGTGACCTACTATACAGAGGCACAGTCAACTAATCTAAAAGGGTGCCGAAAGCCAAACACACTCTGGCTAGGCTTATAAATGCCCTAGGGCAGATAGCCTAGTATCAACCTATGAACCTATGAACCTATAAAAATATTTGTGGTTTCATCATCACCAGAGTGATTTGTGCCTGTGATACTCTGCCTGCCAGCACTTCTCATTTATTCAGTTTGTTTGCCTGTTTTGTTTTTTTTAAATTATACAATTATATATATTTTTTATATATATTTTTTAGGGTTCTTGTACACAAACCTGAAGAAGTCTAGAAGGACGAAAGCGATCTTTGTTAACAATAGGTTATGAAAATAGAATATGATTTTTACAATTGATTTTTTTTACATGCAAAGTGTATATGTATATATTTATATATATTTTTTGTTTGCCAAATGGACTAAAGTTGATATATTTCCAGCCATGTAATCTGCTTAACAATCTGGTTAAATAAGAGATACCACATCATTATAAATTTTATTTAAAGTACATAAGGGTTATATTATTATAACAGCTACTAAATAGGGCAGGACCAGCTCGAATGTCACACTGATGGAAGAAGGGATGTGAATTTAACATGTGTACCAATAACACTTTGTTTTACAGCACAATAAACCACTCTCTTGCCTGATAAAAAGTATATATATATATATATTTAGAAAGCTTGTGAGGAAATTATTACTCTATTTTTTTTTTACTTGGATCACTTGCCTGTGTACTTAATAAAGGATTTTCGACTGGAAACAGACTGCCTGCCTTGCTTGGATTACTTTTGAATACTTAGCAATTCTGTACAATCATATATTTTTTATTATTATTTTTTTTTTACTTAAGATGCGTTTAAGTTCGCTACTTCTACTACTTTTGTCTGATCTGATTAATATACAGTGATTAGCTAGAGATATATGGACTGAAAATCTTCCACAGAGAGAAGTTTCTTATATGTTTTGTTTTTGGACCCACTACACTTGTTTAGTGGGTTGTTTTGAGACTTTGGGGATACCAAGGAGATTACTTGTTTTAAATTATTTTTTATAAGACCCATTGCTCCTACTACTATTGGAACTGTCTGGCTATCTTCATTCCACATTGCTCTCATTTCTGCCTGCAAATCCTGATATTTTATGACTTTGTGTCTCTCTGTATGCAAGACATTATAGTCACTGGGTGTGGCGATTTCAATGATCAATGCTACTTTTGTCTTCTTTTCTTGGACCACTATTTCCAGTTTTCTAGCATCTGTCTTTTGTTCTGTTGGTAGTGGGTGATCCCATGTGATATAAACTTCATCATTTTCTATGATGCCTTGTGGCTCAAGTTTCCAGTGTTTTTCAGCCACTTCAGTACCATAATGTTTGCACAATTCCCAGTACAACAGTCTCACCACATTATTATCCCTTTCAGTATATAGTCCTTCTGCCATTAGTGTGTTATTATGCTTTCAGTATATAGTCCTTCTGCCATTAGTGTGTTGCAACCAGCAGCAAGGTGTGTGACTGTTTCCAATTCGGTTTTACAAAACCTACATTTGTCTGTTTCTCACACATGTTCAATGGACTTTGTAAAACAGCATATATGTAGCCCACTACCTTGGGCTTCCAATATTAACCTTTCATTTCTTGGTTTGAATTCACCTCTCCTTAACTACTCCTGAGTTTGTTCTTGATCAACATGAGGCTCTTCCAGAGGTTTTCCATACTTGCAACTATATTTATGTTTTTTTCCACATTTCTTGCCTTCTCATCTGGTCCTTAACCTTATATTCTTACTTTTGTTTTTTGGCACATTCAGTTGCTGCCTGGTTTTTATCTACTTCTGGTTTGATTTCCATTCCTGCTTGAAGTCAATATGCTTCTGCCAAATTAAGCAGAGAAGTCATCTTAAATTTAATCTCCTCATGTTCCAAAACTTTCACTACATTTGGATCTTGTGATGTCAGTAGATATGTGTAGAGTCCCACAATTGCAGGCTTATACATGTAATCAATTTCAAGGAGGCCCATCCCTCCTTTGGAACAGGAGATATATATATAATCTTGGTATACACTGATTTTTATAGATCATTTGGTGAGCATGAAACATCCTTCTTGTTTTAATATCTAATCTAGCCAACACTTTTTGGGGCCAGTCAATCACTCCAAAACTGTACATTAGGACAGGAAGAGCAAATTGATTTATAGTCTGGAACTTGTTCCGAGATGTCAATGCTGTTCTCAGGATTAATTTAAGTCTTCTAAAGTATTCCTTACTGAGTTTTATTCACATTTGTCCATGTTTTATTGCTGATCCTTCATCAATTCCTAAGTATTTATGCACCCCCTCTTGCTCAAGTTTTTTTTGTATCACATTCTTGTCCCAAACTGATGTTTTCCTGGTCTTGCAGTTTTCCTTATTTAAAGGTTGCTTTTGCACATATATCAAGACCAAATTACATTCTGATATCATCTGAAAAAGTTTTGATAACCTGCAGCTGTGCTTTCAGTTCCTCATCTGATGAGCTATACACATACCTCTCAACCTGGAAACATTAGAAATCTGGACAAGGCCCATGAAAAGCAGGTACAAATCTGTATGCTGATTAACATAAAATTTGCATACATAATTACGTAACCCCACCATATGGGAACTCACTGGCCTATCACTCTTTAACATTGACTGCATCAGAGTTTCCACAATTTCCTGTTCCTTTCTTGCTGTCTAGCTTCAAGTGAAGATTTATACTAGTTTCCTGCGGAAGGCACCAAAATATCTTGATATAGCACCTGACTGATTGCTTCCTATTCCACTGGTTTCCCCTTAATTTGGATATCCATTGCTCTATCCTGTTGTCATGCTTTCTGCATTTGATTTTCTACACTGAAGCCTTCTCTTTGCAGTTGCTCCATAACCTCAATTTCTATTTATTTGACTTCTCCATTACTAATCTCTTTTTCTACTTTTCCTCTTAGTCTGTTATTTTTTGTATTGTAAAGTTTGCTATATCCGGATTCCTTTGCCTGTATTTCTCTTTAAATATCTTTGGTGCTGTTCTTTTTGTGTTGGTTAGTTTTGTTTTCTCCTTTGCATAAATATTACACCATATTAAATCTCTTTTCCTTTCCCATCTCCATATTTCTTCTTCAGATGTCTCCTGATCTTCTTGCTTTTCCTTGTTCTGGGGACTCATTCCATCATGCTGTGATGTAGTCTGTGTTAGACCTTCTACATTAAATCTTTCACTTCGCAGGCACTCCATAACTTCAACTTCCATTTCTTTAACTTCTGCTTTACTAATCTTCTTTTTCACATTACATCTTTGTGTTATTAATTTTTTTTATTGTGCAATTTTCCATATCTGGATGCCTTTGCCTGTATTTCTCTTCAAATATCTTTGAGACTGCCTTCTCTATATTAGTTAACTTGACTTTCTCCTTTGCATAACTATTGCCCCATATCAAATCTCTCTTTCTTTCCCATGTCCATATTTCTTTTTTATACTTTTCAAATGTCTCTTGGTTTTGTTGTTTATATTTTCATACTTCCTCAGATGCTTCTTTTTCCAAACAGATCAACGTTTCTTGATCTATATACTTTTTTTCAAAAAGCTGTTGTATTAATGAACACAAATTTTTATTTGAAGCTTCTTACAGTTTTTCCAGTGGAATGAATTTTTCTTTCCTCTAATTTCTCTCTTAATCATTCTGTATATCTTGTATCTGGAAATTCTGTTTTTTTTTTACATAATAGTAACAATACATCATTTCTTTCTTATCCTCAATAGTCCACTCTATCGTCTTTATGGCTCTTCTTTGGCCAATCAGTTTTTGTGATTTTTGTAGACTGCTACTTCCTTCTACAACAAGGGGGGCATCCTTCCCCTGGGCCTGGCCTGGCCCCATTGTAGGAATGTTTCTGTATTTTGAGGCTTCTACACCATCATTTTTTCCAGTCCTGGCACCAGTGCACCTACCAGGATTGGGCACTTTTTTATCCTGGGTCTTGTGCACCCAGCTATCTTAATTTGTTTTTGACCTACTTCTGTCCATGATATATGCTATATAAATTGTTTATATATCAGTGTCGCCTTGGTGAGATTTTGTGAAAAACAGGGTCCACCTCACGAAGGTACTCACCAAGACTTGAGGATGAATTCAATTTTAGCACTACTACTCTCCTTTGTGTCATCCTTGTGGCTTGAGTCATGGCTAAAGATAGCTAAAAATGACAAACAAGGACCTTTGTACCCAGATAACCAATAAGAACCAAAGCAGACCAAATTCCACTGAAATACTGGTAAATCAAAAACAAAAACAGTGGAATACTGAAATAAGTACCTAGACTTTAAAGCTGTAAAGGACCAAGGCTTTAGTACCAAGTGCTTTTGTTGCCAACAAAACAGAACTTCATCAGCTGGGAATGAAAGTGCTCAGCATTAAAGTATTGGCATTTTATAGTTGTAAAGTCATGATACTTATTTCAACATTTTTTTGTTTTTGTTTTTGATTTATCAGATAAATCAATAACGTTCAAAATATCATGAACTTTCTTTTAAAGGAAAGAATTTTAGAACATCCAGAAGCCAATAAATTACAGATCCCAAGGCAGCATGGAATCAGGATAACATGCTATGTCAGTCGAATCTTGTAAGAGTTATGTGCAGATAATTCAAAAAATTAATCTTAAAGTTGAAATACCTAAGCTGTTTGTAAGCCAAAATTATACATGTGGCCAAAATACAAGACAAACTATAAAAAACATTTAACAGGGTTTGTCCCCTTATACCCTAAGATGGAATGACCTCAGAGTTGATCATATTAAAGAGAGAGGTACATCCCTTGCAGAAATGAGTTTTCAGGACTATGACATACTCTCCACAGGAAACAATATTTAGCCGTGTTACATTAGTTTTATTGTTTCAGTGTCAAGTGCAGTTTTTGGCCAGATGATTCTTGGCTGACTAATCTATGTCATACTAAAATATAATATGTTATAGTAGCTCTGTATAAAATCTCCTAGTAACTCAGTAAGTACCTTTATGGGGGATGCTTGTACAAAAATCATGCCAAGGTGCCATGGAATTTTAAACTTAGTCATCATACATTATTATAATGTATGTTAGAATTATCTAAGTTACTATGGTATTGTATTAAGGTGAGGTTGTAGACATGGCTTAGTGAGACTTTAGCAAGACATATAGAGACTATCACAGTACCATTAGTGAAAAGTTTAAAATGACTTGAATTGGATTATAGAAGGAGGAAGGGGTAACAAGGGTGGAATATTTTGGCTCCATTTATTTGGTTGAATCACAAAACACTGAAAGAAATAGTTGAAAACAGATTTAGACGCTTTCTCGTTTGGCTGAAATCCCATTTTGTTGAATGTGGCTTAGTTATATATAGTGCTGGAATAGACAAGCACAAAATTATAGACATGTTGAAGATATAAAAATGTATGTGAGAAAAAATCTTCTCAGTCACTGTGAAACTAAAGTTTATAAATAGTAATAGTAAGTGTTTTCATCCTAATCAGATGCTTTCATGTGGACATCTTCAGACTACTTACCAAATATACTCAGTTTCTATAAATAATAGTCTTGCGTCACGACTAAAACAAACCATTCAATAAGAAACCGCTAAACTGTGAACCTTAATGGTATCTTCTTTACCTCCACACTCTCTCTCTCTCTCTCTATATATATATATATATATATATATATATATATATATATATATATATATATATATATATATATATATATATATGTGTGTGTATATATACATATATATATATATATATATATATATATATATATATATATATATATATGGGTCTACTTCAGTAGACCAAAATATCACTTACCCGAAATTCAGATAACTGGGACGAGAAGGCTGACAACATGAAAACGCCGACAACCCAGAACACAGACTTACCACTCCAGGTAAGTAAATGCTTGGCCATCCTGTCGAACTTTGTCCCTTACCCTGTGGTAGTGCAATCTTGGAGTTGTTTTTTTAAGGATGGCAAAACGTTTTACTTACCTGGAGTGGTAAGCCGGTGTTCTCGTGCTGTCAGCCTTTTCGTCTTGGTTATCTGAATTTTGGTAAACGTGGTATTTCAGACTACTGAAGTAGACCCATATATATAGATAAATAGGTGTGTGTGTGTGTGTGTGTGTGTGTGTGTGTGTGTGTGTGTGTGTGTGTGTGTGTGTGTGTGTGTGTGTGTGTGTGTGTGTGTGTGTGTGTATATATATATATATATATATATATATATATATATATATATATATATATATATGGTCAACCTAATAAGACTAAAATACTACAATATCAAATCCCACAAGACCGAGGTGAAATTGCCGAAACCTCAGATGAATGAACACCCGGAACACTCAAGAACAACTCCAGATGCTGTCAAATGCTTTTTTGTAGTCTATCCATGCCATAATTCCCCTCTTTATAATTCTCCATTTTGACTTTATTTAACAATAAATAATCCATTGTTCCATATGACATTCTTTTATTACCCTTTTGTTCTATTGCAATGATTGAGTTTTCTTCTAAATTACTATAAATTCTATTGGCATCAACTCTTGTGTGGAGTTTATACGTTGTCAGAAGGCACTTTATTGGTCTATAGTTTTTTAGGATAGCTTGTAGGTTCATTATTGTTTTTCCTATTATTAACCAGGTCGGTCTCTGTTTGGGATATGTACATAAATGGTTATTGCTCAGGCTTACATTTTCTTGTAAAGATGTTAATACTTTTAGCCAGAAGTTAGGTACTGCATCTGGGCTTGTGTTTTTCCATTTAGGAGCTCTTCTTAATTTTGTTTCAGTTTCAGTTTTCATTTCTTGTACATTTGATCTTCTCACTGTTGCATTTACTTCTTCTGTCCATTCAGCATTTTTATGTCCCATAGGGTCTTCATAGATATTTCTCCAAAATGCGTCTATTTCTTCTTTTTTTTGGTTGTATCTCTATTCCTTTTTCTTGTTTCCCAATTTTCTATACATTTTTTGGGCCATCAATTAATTGTTATTCTATAATTTTCTTTTATATTTATCTGCAGATCTTCTACGTTTTTCTGCTGCTGCTGATAGCTTTAGTTTATTATTTGCATTAGTGTACAATAGATACTGGTCTGTTGTGATAATGCACATTGCTTTTATCACATCTATCTTTCTAAGTATTTTGTTGACCCGTTCCCTCTTCTGTACTCTTCTATTAGTGACACTTCTTGTCTTCATTGCTTTATACTTTTCTCTATTCAGTACTTTCATGATGACATTTGATTTCTTTCCTTGCTTTCCTTTATATCCCCATGTTTTTGTGGTAAGACTTTATCTGTTCTTAATTTAGCTGCACAGTAATATATCCTATTTACTTTTGTTATAGCAAATGAATTTCTGTCAATAGTTGATTGCTGTGTTTCTTTGTTTTATCACACTTCTAACATTTTGGGTCTTATTGACTTTCTGTGATCTATTTCTTTCATTGATCTTAATATATCTATCCATCTCTATTAAATAAAGCAACTCTTCCCTTAGATCATTTTCTTCTAAACTAAGGGCACATTCTTTGTTCTCCATTTCCTGCAGGCATTCTACAGAAAGTCCCAGAATATCTTCCTGTGACATATTCTCTTCAGATTCATCCTGTGTCATCTATTGCTCTTTCATATGAGGACTCACTGGCCTATCACTCCACAACATTGATTGTGTCAGAGTTGCCACCATTTCCTGCTCCTTCCCTTGTTGTGAGACTTCAATTGAACTTTTGTACCGGTTTCCTGCTGAAGGCTACAAAGTATATTCATATGGCAACTGATCAGATGCCTCCTGTTCCACCAGTTTCTCATTAATTTGGAGACTCATTGGTCTATCGTGCTGTGATGTTACCAGAGTTGGATTTTCTACACTAAATCCTTCTCTTCACAGGTAACTTCTCCATTACTAATCCTCTTTCCTGCTTTCCCCTTTTGTTTTCTTATTTTTTGTATTGTAAAATTTTTCATATCCAGCTGCCTTTGCCTGCATTTATTTTCAAATATCTATGGTGCATTTATATATATATAAATGATGTGAAAATTACTGAACCTACACACATTGCCAACATACTGGCTGACAGGTTTCCCCAAAGGAGATATCTATTCCAGAGGATTGTAGCCCCCAAACATCTCCAGGTGAGAACTGCCCTCACTAAGGCAAAAACACAGCATCCATGGGACGGATGGTGTCCCGGGCTGTGTGCTTCATGAACTCAATGAGGAATTAAACCCACAGTTAGGACAGCTGTTTAATCTTAGCCTCACCTCAGGACTGTGGTCCGTGCCTCCACAGACCATTAGCTTGACAAGCCTTATCTGCAAAGCCATGGAGAGGATCATAATGGAACTCATAAATAAAGACATAGGCAACTTGCAGACTTTGGATCCAACTCAGTTTGGCTTTGTCAAAGGCAGATCCTGCCTCTTAAACTTGGTTGACTTTTGAGACAGTCACCAAGGCCATTGATGAGGAAAGGCAGTCCATACAGCCTACCTACACAATACCCACACTCAGGGTATCGAAAAAACTCATCAGCTTGAATGTAAACCCATACATCACAAGATGGGTTGCAAACTGGCTAAGTGACAGAACCCACAGGGTCAGAGTTGCTGGAGCCATGTCAGACTCAAAGCCTGTCACAAGTGGTGTCCCACAGGGCAGTCCTGTGGTCCACTCTTGTTCGGCATCTACTTTTCTGAAGTACAAGCAAACACAGGAGGGTTATGGCTGACAAAGTTTGCAGATGACTGCATCTGACACAGATATCCTCCAGAAGGGCCTCACAGAAATGGATAACTGGTGCCAGAGCCATGGCCTGAAGTTAGCCAAAAATGCATAGTCATACCCTTTGGGAAAAATAGCTACCATATAGGTGGCAATCCACTGAGCACAGAAAAGTCATCAGAGATCTGGGGACCCAGGTTGACAGTAGCCTTGACACTCATGTTGCTAAAGTAGTTAGGAAAACCTTCTATATCACCCACCTGATCATGAAGGGATTCACATCTAGATCAAGGGAGGTCATCGTCCCCTGTACTCATCACTTATTAGACCTATGATTGAGTACAATGCCCGTATCTGACCAGACACCTGCTGCAGCTTGAAAGGCCCCAAAGTTCCTCACCAAAAGGATAAAGGGTCTCAAAAATATGTCTTATGCTGCCCGACTGAAAGAACTCCAGCTCTATTCAGTCTCATACCGCTTGCTCAGAGGTGACCTGTGCCTGACATATAAGGCCATGTCAAACCCAGATTTGATGACTATGCTTCACCTCACAAAATCTAGATCCCCACAAGGGGAGACTTAAACCTTGACACGGTTATAAATAGAACGTGCTGGAGGGACAGATTCATCACCCAGAGACGACCTGTGCTGTGGAACAAAATCGCGGTACATGTGAGGCAGAGCACCTCTCTGGTCTTGTTCAAGAGGAATCTTGACCAATGGATGGGAGATTGCAGATATACCCCAGGGATTACTTCAGCGTCACTGCTTGACAGAGGCACAGCAAAATGATAGGCATAGTTTTTATAAATGCCCTTGGGCAGATAGCCTAGTATGAACCTATGAACCTATGAACCTATGAACCTATATATATATATATATATATATATATATATATATATATATATATATTTATTATTAGTTTTGCTTTCTACTTTGCAGAAATATTGCAACATATTAAAGTTTTTTTTTCCCATCTCCATATTTCTTCTTCAGATGTCTCCCACTCCTTCTGTTTCACCTTACTTTGGGGACTCATTGTTCCATCATGCTGTGACATAACCCATTAGACTTTTTACTCTAAATCCTGCACTTTGCAAATATTCCAAAACTTCATCTTCTGTTTGTGTAATTTCTGCTTCATTAATCGTCTGTGTTCTACATTCCCCTTTGTTATCTTATTTATTTGTATTGTGAAATTTTCCATATCTGGGTACCTTTACCTGTGTTTCTCTTCAAATATCTTTTGAGTTGCTTTTTTGTACTGATTAGTTTGACTTTCTCCTTTGCATAAATATATCTCCTTATTCGCCATGTCCATGTTATTTTTTTATACCTTTCAAAATTCCCCAGATTTTATTTATATTTTCGCACTTCCTTGGTCACTTATTTTTCCAAATGTCCCAAGGTTTCTTGGTCTGTATGATATTTTTCAAGAAACTCTTGTATTAATGAACACACATTTGCATTTGAAGCTTTTGACAGTTTTTCTTGTGCAAGTATTTTTCTTTCTTCTAGTTTCTCTCTTAATCTTTTTGTATATCTGTTATCCACAGATTCTTGGCTTTTTCTGTTATAGTAACAATACCTAATTTGCATTTGCATTTGAAGCTTTTGACAGTTTT
Organism: Protopterus annectens; assembly: GCF_019279795.1. NCBI lineage: Eukaryota > Metazoa > Chordata > Ceratodontiformes > Protopteridae > Protopterus > Protopterus annectens. The sequence continues at coordinate 212,154,966 of NC_056730.1, forward strand.
TCTTGTGCAAGTATTTTTCTTTCTTCTAGTTTCTCTCTTAATCATTTTGTATATCTGTTATCCACAGATTCTGGGCTTTTTGTGTTATAGTAACAGTACCTAATTTCTTTCATATCCTCAGTAGTCCTCTTTATCATCTTTACGCTCTTTTTTGGCCTGTCGGTTTTTGTGTTTTTTTGTGGAATACTACTTCCTTCTACAACATGGGGCCATCTTCCCCCTGGCCCTGACCTGGTCCCATTGTAGGATGTTTCTGTATTTTGAGGATTCTACACTGTCATTTTTTTTTGAAGTTCTGGCACCAGTGTGCCTACCAGGATTGGGCACTTTTGCATCCTGTGGCTTCTGTACCCAGCTGTTGTATTTCTTTTATTTTTAGCCTACTTTGGTCTATATATCAATGTCATCTTGATGAGATTTTGTAAAAACAGGATCTACCTCATGAAGGTACTCAGCAAGACTGGAGGATGAATTAAATTCCAGCAATACTACTTTCCTTTGCTTGCTGATTTTATTATCTCTACATTTGGGCCATGTCTCTTGACATATAGGTTGGATCATGTTTTCAAAAGGGGTCCTTAGGCCACTTCATTCACATGATTATGAAATGAATGAATAAGCAAATAATAAAGTGAAAACACAAGTAGAAGCTTGTTTTCTAGTGAATAGTTTATATATCTTTGTATTCTTTCACCACCCTTGAGTGAATAATGACAGGGAAATTAGTCCAGTACATGAAGTAGTACTACATTTGTAGCAGGTGCATTTGAAAAGAAAGCATGATACTGTATAAAGAGTGCTGCTACGTATTACAAATGTAATGCAAATACATTCTCTGCATGAGTACAAAGAATGCAGTGCAAATACAATCTTTGTACATATGTAGTTTTAAGGGTTCACAGTGTCATGAAATTTAGTATTTTAAAACAGCTCAAGTTCATGCTTTGCACAACAGTGGCATTAGAGTGATGACATCAGCAATCCATTGATCCATGCATTCCAGAACTGCTTATACAAAGCTTCTGAAAAATATACTTTTTTTGTCCATAGAAAATCTCACATTCAAATTTATTAATTCAAAAATGTTGATAAATTTACAAGTTCATTTAAAATTCAGTTCAGATTCTTCAAGGACTACTTAACCTGGCAGCTTGTTTGAAAAAAAAGTTTCTGAAGAAATGGATGAGGGCAAAACAGTGCTTGCAAATCTTGATCTTCCAAAGGCATTCAATACCATCCCACATTCAGGTATTGTAGATAAAATTTCCCAGCTAAATGTCAATCCCTGTGTAACTCGTTAGATAAAATAATAGTTCAAAAATAGATCCAAAGAAGTTAGAGTAGGCAGCTATACCTCCTTCAAAAGACCTGCACTAGCAGTGTAACATGGGGTTCAGCCCTTGGCCAACTCCTCTTTGGCATTATCTTCTTAGAGGTCAAAGTTAATGTTAAGGGTTTGTGGCTGGCAAAGTCTGCAGATGACCGCAAACTTGGTGCCATCATAAACTCTCCAGAGGACTCCACATTCCTCCAGGAAGGCCTGTCCAGAGCAAATAGGTGGTGTCAAAACCATGGACTAAAACTAAAATTAAAGAGGTGTATAATCACATCTTTCGGCAAGCATGATGCCTCCTTTTAATTGTCACATTGACAGCACATCCCTGAAAATTGATCTCATAGTTGGGGATCTGGGAACATATGCCAACAATGAAATGCTCTTTTATTACTACATATCCACTGTTGCAAGGAAATCATTTTTCATTGCACAGCTAATGCCTAAAGGTATTGTGTACAGATCCAAGGATCTAATTGTAACACTAGATTCAGCGGATCAATATTACCATTTTGCAAGTGTAAATTATCGAGTACGAAAAAATTGACACATATACATCGCACTGTTTAAATTGCAAAAGAAGTAAACATCAATCAAAAAAACAACAAAATGTCATAATTGGCCAATTTGCGTTGCAGCACGTATTACATCACAGTGCTGGTACCAAAATACTCACAATCTGAAATAATGTACAATTTAAATAAAGATATGTCATTAACTGAATGCCAGAATCTATCAAACAAGTGTTTAATAATGAAATAACTAAGTTTACTGACTGCAAATAAAGAATATATAGAATGTATGATTTACTGTCATTCAAATGTGGTACAGTCAAACTATTAAAGTCACTTAGTAAAACACATAGCTGTGCATTAGACATGCTGTCAAACTCTGCAATATTTACTACACCATCACTTTATTTATGTTATGTATAGTGTTTTTCAGTATATACACTTCTTTTTCTTGTTAAATATTATGCATTTCACGGTATATGGTCAGGTGTGAGTTGTTGTACTTTAGTTATTCCCTAAGGTTCCAGGGGCACGATATTGGCCAATTATGACATTTTGACATTGTGAATTTCAACATTTCTGGATTTCAGTTTTTGTTTACTTCGACGTGTATGCGCTGATGTTATCATATTTGATAATTTACACTTTCTAAATGGTAATTTAGACCCGATTCAGCACTTATTAGGCTGATCATTGAGATTAATACCCCTTTCGGTATGTTCCTGTCCAAACAATTGCACAAATGGAATGGCTAAAATGCTTTCTAAAAATATCAAGGGCCTAACATAAAAACTATGCAGACTGTTTCAAAGCCTTGTCCCTTTTCTCAGCATCGTACAAGCTACTGACAGGCAACTTCTACCTTGTCTATACAGCCTGAGTAGACCCTGCTCTGTCAGATCTATTACACATTTGCAAATCCAATGGTGGCATAACCATCTGCTCAAGGGATCTCAATCTCTTTTGCAAAAGTAATAGAACAGGTATGCAGGATAGATTTGCATCACAGAGAATGCCGCTTCTGTGGAATCATCTTCCACTCCACATTAAGCATAGTAATGCCCTTACGCCATTCAAATGTAATTTGGCTGATGCGTGGGTAACAAATTCAAATTCAACCCCAGTTTAGCACCCTGTCCCTCACTGACAGGAGAAACATGCAAATGCCCCAACATATGCTTGTTCGGCCTATCTCTAGGTTATTTTTATGCAAAATATAAAGCATAAAATCTACCAAGGAAATGTAAAGCTAAGCTTCTTAATATCAACACAAACTAATTGCCTAGTAAGTATGTATGAATCTGAGAACCCTATCAGCAAGATGAACTAATCAAAATTGAGAATCCTTTGTGCTTTAGGTTACCTTTTTTTGAGGGAGGTAAGACGCATAAATTGAGATAGCTTGAATTTATATTTTATGTACATTTTTTTAAGATCACTTTTGCTTTGGCAAACAAATAATAGAGATAAAAATCTATACAAACCAATGTTTATTTTGTTACATTGCAAAAATGTATACATAGCCTTACAACAAAAGAATGCATCTGTGAATATTCTTTGAAATGAACTCAAGCATTTAATGACATGCTCTGTCACATTTTTCTATTACAGATATGGGAAAAAATACTCATTACCCATAGGTAAAAGGAATAAATAAGCTATATTATGCAGTGCAGTGATTAATGCAATCAATAGCTTTTTAGGATCACAGCATTCCCAACACCTATTCTATGTCTGTGCTGTTGCTCAGGGAATTCCTTTTATAACATTTAGCCTTTCATGCTCCATTAAGCTGACCTGCAAACAGTCCCTTATGATAAAAAAGCAGACCAAGTTACAGATGGCTATGCCATCTGCAGAAAATAATATGTAAGCACTTGTGACATTTAAAAACAAAATGCACTATCATGATTCCAGATGACAGTTAGAACTAATAGTTTCTGGCAAGGCTAAAACAGAATGCAGATTTACAAGGAATCTCTGCAAATGATTGCTACATTCATTTACAGGTTGTCAATGCTTGCCTTTCAGAAAGAGTATTCCTGAGCCAAGGCATGCAAAATCACTTTTGTCTGTCTTTTTCCCCCCAAAAAATGCTGATATATTATTTTAAGTGAAACCATTTACAAATAAAGTACTAATGTAGTGTTTAAAGCTAAGATTAAACTTTAAATAAAGCCATTAGCTTTTTAACTTGAAGGAGCAAACCGTGATTTTTTACTGAGGTTTCATTTTTTTCTTTCTTTCATTAGAAGTGCATTTTCTACTGGTAGTTGATGCAAGTAGTAGAAACAATGTTTTACCCCAGCTTTACCTGCTAATGTAACAATTTGTAGCTCCATCCTTCTGTTATAGCTATATAGTTTGACCTCAATGACCTCAATTTGTTGCTTAGGAATGACACCATGGAAGTTGCCATCTCATCTTCCCAGAATGCAATTACCATTTAAGCAATGATGATAATGCTGAGAATGATGATGAAGACAACAAAGATGATGATGATGACTGATTTCAAGTCGGTACAAAAAAAATATTTCAGCTGAATGACTAACAATAAGTAGTGATAAATATATGGCATCAAAATATTTTACTGACCTCTTTCTTGAGAGCAAATGGATAAGGAATATTGCTTTAGATATTAAATAATGACCTACTCAAGGGGCACTACTTTTTTACCAGTATTGGCTGTAATATCTGCTTAAGTGGTAGCAGGCTGTACACATACTCTTTTGTTCGATACGGTTTAAACAGGCAAGTACAGTTAGTATCAGTTAAACTGTAATGAGCTGTAAAAGTTATATCAGCAATATCTTATATTTAATAGCAAGTTGCATTTCCCGTATACAATGTGTAATACAGCATTACTTAACATAGCGCTCTAGTCATTTTTTTGTAATTAAAATCAGGCAGTTATAGTATGAAACGCTGACTTATTGAAAGCCAACAAGCCAGAAGGACAACAAAAAAATGCTTAAAATTAAGAAGGATGAAAAATCATTTTTAGCTGTTTTTTTGCATCCCCCTAAACTTATACCAACTCAATAGTCATACCAACTCCATAAATGGAGAAATCTCCCTTAACAAGTGACTCATTGCCAGTGCACACTTAGAAATCACATAATAATTTCTTATGGATCATAGGATCATAGAAAGTTACTAGGCCAGTGGTGCACAACCTTTTTATGGGGAGGGCCACTACACAAATTCTTAATGCATCTTTGGGTCACCTCAAAACATAGTAAGTTGTTACGAGTTAACAATAGGTACAAGTGACTGGCATTTTTACTTAAGACAGCTGTCATGAAATTGGCTGTTTTCTACATCAACTTTGCATTTAACTTTATTCTGGCTTGCAGTCATGACTTATTACAAACTCTAGTAGAAAGTTGCTACTGTTTACAGACTATGTATGTGTCTTTCAGCTTTTTCCCGGTTAGGGGTCACCACAGCAGGACTCCGATCCGCTAATGATTGGCAGTTGATTTTTACGTGCCGAGTTGCCAGCCCCGATGCACAACCTTCAACGAAGGTATGCCCATTCATGCATGTTTCCACACAGAAGACGCTCTAACTGAGAATCGAACTGGACAGCGTCTTACTGTGAGTACTGTTTACAGACTACAAGTTATAAACAACAAAGAACAGTTACTTCTGCAGCTAAAATTAGAAGTTTGCACAACTGCAGTCAATTAGGTACGCAAGCACATGCTGGAAAGTTTGCGTGAATGGAGTAAGGCATAGCATTTTTTCACTTTTTTTAAATATTTTTGGTTACTCTCTGGAGGCCAGATGGTGTTGCATCGAGGGCTGGATTTGGTCCCGGAGCTGAACGTTGTACACCACTGTACTAGGCTAATGGCCATAGGGCTCTTACAAGCCTAGCTAAGTTCAACCCTTATTTCCACAATCAGCACCTATTGCCCCTGTCCAAGAGGGACACAGGTGGAATCCCAGGGTGAATTTACAGTTAACATCCAATTGTCCAGATTCTGTTTGAAGAGGGACAATGTGGTGCTCTGTTTGACATGAAGTGGGAGTCTGTTCCAAAGGTGTGGCAACCTCTGGGAGACAAATCTGTCCCTCCAGCAGGTTCTATTAATGTCACGCACCAGGTTAAAGCCATTAGAGTGAGTAAACCGTGTACAATTTCACTTGCAGATATGTAGCATTTCCAATAAAGCAGGTCAGAGATTGTCTTATATGCAAGGCAGAGATCACCTCTGAGTAGTCTGTATGAAACAGAATAAAATTATAGTGATTTCAGATGATCCGCATAGGACAGATCCTGAAGACCTTGAATTTTCCTTGTGAGCAACCTTTGTGGTCTCTCCAGTTGCTGCAGGTGCTTGGAAAGGTACATACCAAAAGGGGTGTTGTACTCAGTTATTGGCCTGATAAGAGAAGAGTACAAGGGGGTTGTAACTTCTTTTTTTTGTGGCGGCAATGCCCTTACTTTTGAGATGAGCAATATGGAATGCCCTTCTTACCACTGTGGATACATGGTGATCAAAGGTAAGGTTGCTGTCAACCTGTGTGCCCAAGTCTCTCACCACTCAGTGAATACTTTGGGTGTTGCTATTGATGTGGTAATTAGCAGGAACATCACTCTTAATGAAAGGGTTGATTATACATTTTTTGCATTGAGTTTAAGGCTGTGACTTTGGTACCAATCATTTGTTTGTGTAAGTCCGTCTTGTAGGATGTTGACATCGTTTGGAGATTCTATGACTGCTACCAGTTTGCAGTCATCAGCAAACCTCGTCAGCCACAGACCTTTAGTTTTTGTTTGTACATTGTAGATTCCAAACAGTAGAGGTCCTAGGACTGATATTTGTGGAACACCACTGGTTACAGGTCTGCTGTTGGAGGTGGATCCCCCTATTTTGACTATATGGGTTCTATCAGTGAGTCAGTTGTTGACCCAATTAATGATATAAGGGTTGATTCCTAGCTGGACGAGTTTGTCAATGATGTCTGAGTGGGAAATAGTATCAAAAGCCTTGGCTAAGTCTAGGTAGGCTGTATGCACAGATTTCCCCTCATCCAGGGCCTTGGTGACTGTCTCAAAGAAGTCCACCAGGTTTAACAGGCATGACCTCCCTTTGACAAATCCAAACTGAGTGGGGTCAAGTGTTTGGAGATTACCTATTTCCTTGTTAATAAGGTCCATGATAATTTACTCCATGGCCTTGCAGATAAGGCTAGTCAGGCTAATGGGCCTATAGTTCCTGGGGTCAGTGGAAGCTTCACCTTTGTGCAAGGGGATAACAGTGGTCATTTTCAATTCAGCTGGGATGAAGCCAGTACTTAAACTATGACTGAATAGTACCCAGTGGTGTTGCTAATTCTTGTTGGAGCCCACGTAGGATGCAACATGGGATGTTATCAGGTCCTATAGATGCTGTGTTTTTGGCCTTAGCGAGGGCATTTACAACCTGCTCTTTAGAGATACAAGGTAGGGGACAGGTAGTAGGGATGATGATTGAAACAAGTACCCAATGGGGTTGCTAATTTTTGTTGGAGCCCATGAAGGACGCAGCCTGGGATGTTATCAGGTCCTATATATGCTGTGTTTTTGGCCTTAGAGAGGGTGTTTACAACCTGCTCCTTAGAGATACAAGGTAGGGACAGGTGGAAGGGATATCATGGGGTACATATGGTGGGGACAGAGGAGTGAAGTTTTCATAGAACCTGTTAGCTAAAAGGTTAGCTATGTCCACAGGCTCAGTATATGCGGCATCATTAACTTCCAGTTTGGCACAAATCGGGGCCTTTCCTTTTAGTTTATGGATGTAACTAAAGAACGCCTTATGGTTGTCCTTAGTTGAGGAAGCTAATTTGCATTCATAGTTTGCTTTGGAGGACTTCCCAAGAAGGCTTATTTGCTTGTTTAAGCTGAGGAGGAAGTGTTTTTAGTTTAGGGCTCACTCCCTCTTACTCTTAGACAGTAATTTCTTCCTCTTATCATAATGCCTTTTAATGGCAGTTGTCCACTAGGCAGTTTTGTTCTTCCTTGAGGAAACAGCATTCAGCATTATACCATTCATCTATTTTTCCAATGTCCTGCTGATGCTCGAGTAATTTTACCTCAACTGTAGAGAAGCCAAATCAGATGATGAAACAAATGACTATTGTATTCTAAGAAAGGAAAATTGCTTTGTTTTCTTACTGCACACACAGCCCAGAGATTCAATAACCTTTGTGTAGGCTTTGTGCAGAGCCTACACAGAGTTTATGTGCTAGCAGGACCACAAGTGGTGTGCGTCAACACATAATGCATATTAATGAGGAGCAGAGAGCCTCATTTAGGTTTTGTGGCTCGTAACAGTGTTGCTGGCTGTGAAACATTGTAAGTAAAAGAACATGGAAAGCAATTCTTTGTAAAGAAGAACACCTACGGTGTGCAGATTTCCACAGAATGCTACAATGATCACCAGGGCTTTAGAAATAGCTGTCATTCTGTTAGTCCAACACATTTGCACAGAAGCCAGCTTAAGGAGAGGGCAAATAACCAATAACAGGAACTATCTGATATAGATGTCACATAGGAATGTGTTAGAATGTAACACTCTCAACCTCTTAAAGCAAGAAATGTGGACAAAGCCATAAAAATGAGGGGACAAAGGGCCAGATATAGGGAAAGATGTTTAATATTGCACTTTCAAATTTAGGAAGTTGATAGAATATATAGGTTGTACATTAACATGAACTTTCTGAAGAGCATGAAGTTTGAAACTCAAATGTCAGTCATCAGTTTCTGCAATGACATGCCAATGATTTGTCAGGAAAACAAATGTTGAGGAAAAGATTACAAATGTGAGACAAAAACTGCACATTCTGCACAGATCGGGACAGTTGAAAGGTATGCATTCAAATGTATGTATTATTGAATCTCATCAGTCCAGAGATCATCCCAGTGATATGGCAGAAAGCCACATATTTGATAAGGAAAACATCTGGACATCCTAGGAATATCTGGACAGTTGAGACATATGAATGTGAAGTATATGGTCCAAACACAGTACAGGACAGTGTACCTACAGTGCAGAGTATTGTACTATCCCATTCCTGGCATATTGTACTGAAGCTGTGTTAATGATCTGTAACAGGACATGGGACTGCCATGTAAAATGATCACCCAGGGGAAGTGTGTGTATTGAATAGGGAAGTACAAATTAATTGTAGGAATAAACGTGAAACTCCTGCAAGTACAGCAGAGGAGGACATTTCAATGTAAGATGGATGTAGCAGCAACACCAAGCACACATCTATATGGTACAGTACAGACTGTACAGTGAAAATGTGTTGTCTGACTGTCACACAAGGTGACATAACAATGGGGAGGATGTGTGTGTGAGTGAGTGAGTGAGTGAGTGAGTGTGTGTGCGTGCGTGTGTGTGTGTGTGTGTGTGTGTGTGTGTGTGTGTGTGTGTGTGTGTGTGTGTGTGTGCGTGTGTGTGAGATAAGCATCCTTACATGAATAATGCAGTGGACCTCTATCAGGGATCTGACATACAATTATGGTAGGGTACATATTGGGAAGCTATGCAAACTCTTTTACCTGTATATGAGTGTATTGTCAGCAGAGGTCACCAGCAAGGTGGCCACAGATAAAGGATCATCAAACACAATCATGGACAATATCAGAATAATACCACCACTAATCCCATACCTGTGATATAATATATGTAATGTTGAGTGATAACAGACGAGCCTGCATGCACTCACTTGACAACTATGATGATACATCCACATTCTATGAGGGCAACCACACACACTGTCCTGGTACTGTAATACCTGCAGGAGGTGTTAGGAGGGACACTGCTACACCTGGATGTGACAGTATGGGCAATACAGGCTAGTTTCCTTGTGTGCATGACATATATCTATGGCCCAATCCACACTGTCATGAATGATACACAAGTCATTAATGTTATCAAACACCTTTGTATGCAGTGTGTGCATAAGGTGAACACGTAGCACACATGCATCTGGTGTAACAACTCTCTAAGGCCAAGAACACTGCATCAATGGGTCCAGACAGTATCCCAGGATGCCTCCTAAATAGCATGAAACATGATCTATAAGGCCCACTGGAATTGCTATTTAACTGTAGCCTCCAAACATGCTTCATGCTTCATGAATGGAGGACAGCAACAGTCATCCCTCTGCACAAAGGTGGGCCAGCTACAGACCCTGGAAACTTCAGAACCATAAGTCTCACTAGTCTTTATGCAAAGTCATGGAAAGAATTATCATGGAAATGATGAATAGTGATATAGTAAAACTCCTGACACAGGACCCAACCCAGTTTGGTTTCGTCAAGGCTAGGTCATGCAGGTTATGTCTACTCAACCTGGAGGACTTCTTTGAAAAGGCCAATCGGGTGATGAAAGATGGAAAAATGGTTTACACTGTCTACATTGACATGGCCAAGGCATCTGACACAATACCCCACTTGGGCATTGTTGACAAACTCAAGAGGTTAGGAACAAACCCGTATATCACCTGGTGGATAGCCAACTGGCTCACAGACATGACCCAGGAAGTTAGAACTAGGGAGTCCACCTCTACAAAGAGGCCAGTCACAAGTGGAGTCTCTCAGGGATAGCTCCTTGGACTGCCCTTTTTTGACATTAACTTCTCTGAAGTCAAGGCCAGTCACAATGGTTTCTGGCTGACTAAATTTGCAGATGATTACAAATTAGGAGCTGTCATTGAATCCCACACTGTGTTCTACAAGAAGGGCTGACACAGACAAGCAACTGGTGTCAGAGCCATGGACTAAAACTAAATGCCAAGAAATGCATAATAGTATCCTTAGGGAAATCATCCATCCCTGTTAACTATCACATTGACAACAAACCTCTTAGAAGTTGACCCAGTAGTCAGAGACTTAGGGACACACATAGGCAGTAATCTAGCCTTTGACCATCGCATGTCTACAGCATTGAGGAAATCATTTTATATTGTGCAACTTATAAACAAAGGTATGGCATCTAAGTCCAAGGTAAGTCATTGTTCCACTGTAATCAGCATTTATCAAACCTGTCATTGAGTACAATGCCCCCTTTGGTATGTACCTAACCAGGCATATCCAACAATTGGAATGTCCACAGATGTTCCTTAGTAAAATAATATGGGGTGTACGTAAAATGTCCTATGCAGACCTCCTCAAGGCCCTAGCCCTGTATTCTGTCTCCTACAGGCTTTTGAGGGGACATCTGTACCTGGCACACAGAGCATTGTCATACCCCACTCAGATGGACATCTTGCATATCCACAAAACAAACAGCACTAGAATTATCCATTCTAAAGACTTAAACCTTGCCTGTAATATAAATAGCACCTGCTGGAGATTCAGGTATGCATCCCAGAGACTACTCCATCTCTGGAGCAGACTCCCTATCCATGTGAAGCAGAGTTCCTCTCTAACCCAATTCAAGTGCAACTTGGACAATTGGATGAGGAATAGGAAATTCATCCCTAGTTTGGAAACTTTGTCTCTAATTGACACAGGTTCATCTCCCAGGCCCTGGCTTGTAAATGTTTCATCTCCCAAGCTCCTGCTTAAACTTAACAAGAGGATCCGAACTTGTGAGAGATTTGGGATACATGGCTAGGCTTAAAAAGGCCCTTGTGGTCATTAGCCTAGTAAACACCTATGAACCTATGAACCTATTGGTGTTCTGCACCATCAGACAGTCATGTATATTCCCCACAAAGAATAGCCAGGTATGGCCAATAAGCTGTGTGACAGCGCACTGTGACATAGGTGGTACACTTCAGTTACACATCACTGGAAGATGTGTCAGGAAGTAAATGAAGAAGGGTGAAGTTTACAGTTATTGGTGTGATGAAGGCTGGGAAACATGACATTATTATGGCCTCTGATGTGCACGTCCTTCACATACCCAGTAGTTGTGTTACAGTCAAGGGAGTAGTCAGCATTGTGACCACAAGCTGGTGGATGTACAGATATTGCCAATATACTGACTGACAGATTCAGTGCCAATTTTACCCATCTCCCCCACTCCAAGGGACCAGTCACAATATCATAGATTGCCAGGCATGCAGTATTACTGCTGCACAGGTTAAAACAGCACTGTCCAAGGCCAAGAATACAGCTTCTATGGGACGTGACAATATCCCTGGCTGTATTCTACATGAACTACAGTGTGAACTGGCACCTCACCTGTGTGCCCTGTTCAATCACAGCTTCACCTCAGGCTTTGTCCCTACCGAATGGTGCACTGCTACAGTCATCCCTCTCCACAAAGAAGGAGCGACTACAGACACTGGGAGCTATCGCCCCATTAGCCTGATGAGTCCGATATGCAAAGCTATGGAATGCATCATCATGGACCTAATAAACAAGGATATAGGGAATCTCCAAACTCTGGATCACACATAGTTTGCTTTTGTGAAGGGTAGATCATGCCTGCTTAATTTGGTCAATGTCTTTGAGTCAGTCACCAGAGCTGTGGATGAAGGCAAGGTGGTTCATACAGCCTACCTTGATCTGGCCAAGGCCTTTGATACCATTCCCCACTCAGGAATCACAGAAGAATTCACTAAGCTGGGCATCAACCCCTATATCACTAGGTGAGTTGTAAACTGGCTCACAGGTAAAACCCATACCATGAAAGACTCCAAGTCAGACTGCCAGCCAGTCATGAGTGGTGTCCCACAGGTTTCGGTCCTGGGTTCTCTCTTGTTTTGTATCTACTTCTCTGAAGTCCAGGCCAGCATAAAGGGACTCTGGCTGACAAAGTTCGCAGATGATTGCAAGTTGGGAGCTATTATTAACTCCCCGAGTGATGTTGACATCCTATAGAAAGGCCTCACTGAGACCAACGACTGGTGTCAGAACAATGGCCTTAAGCTCAATGCCAAAAAATGTGTTCACATCCCCTTTGGGAAAAACCCAGTTCCCATGAATTACCACATCGATGATAGTCGACTGAACACAGAAGGCGTTATAAGAGATCTGGGAACACAGGTTAACAGCAACCTCTCTTTTGACCACCACATTCCCACTGTGGTCAGAAAGTCCTTCTATGTGGCACATCTCATTACTAAGGGTTTTGTATCCAGGAAGAAATACGTCATTGTCTCTCTCTACTCTTCCCTCATTAGGCCAATCATTGAGTACAATGCTTCATTTGGCATATACCTCACTAAACACCTGCAACAACTGGAGACACTGCAAAAGTACCTCACAAAGAGGATCCTAGGCCTTAAGCATTTGTCCTATATGGGCAGACTAAAAAAACTCCAACTATTCTCTGTTTCATATCGCCTACTTAGAGGCGATCTCTGTTTGACTTACAAAGCCATGTCTGACCCAGCTCTGTTAGAAATGCTACATCTAAAGAAATCCCAGTCCCTCCACACCACACACTCCAGAGACCTCAACCTCATTACCACAATCAACAGAACATGCTTGAGGGACAGGTTCATAACCCAGAGACAGCCCGTGCTATGTAATAGACTTCCCATACATGTCAAGCAGAGCACCATAATGGACTTCTTCAAGAGAGATCTTGATAAGAAGATGGGAAATAGGAAATACACCTCAGGGATCACTCCAGTGGCTTTACTTGACAGAAGCACTGGGAACTAAGGTTGGGCAGCACGATGCCAAGGTAATCCTATGGGCTAGGCTTGTAAAGGCCCCAGGGCCATTAGCCTAGTACACACCCATGAATCTATTAACCTGTGAACTTACACTCTATCCTAGGACACAGGTCACATATGTGTTAGTCTGATTATAGGGTATGATGTCCACATTATACTTGGATGGTGTGTCTGCTTTCTGATTCAACAAATCCCTCCATGTGTCCTGTCAATGCTTGTGTTGTCATGGCTGTGACAGCAGTCTCTGGTATGTGTTGATACTGTCTGTATTATACTAATATCACACTTGGAGTCAATGATTGCCCACAAGCTGTAAACCTTCAGGCAGCTGTTTGGACACAGCACGTGTATGTCATCTGTGATGTCCATCACTTAACTAATGGGCAGGAAAGGGTCTAGCAGACGCTCCTGATGTACCGACCTGATCACTGGACCTGAGATATATATCACATCACACATTTAAACAAATTGAGATGCCGCATCTATCATACACTAGTCTACACATTTTGTGATATAGCTGTTCATGGCCACATATGACAGTGTTGATTGAATATCTCAGTGTGGATTTTTTTTTCCAATGCTTTGACCTGTTCATGTTCCACAAAAAGATACTGTTGTCATCATGCATTCCCTTGATGACCTCTTTCAGGACATCTTTCAGATGTAACAGACCTGATGTCGAAGTAACAACTCACACGGGTCTGTTGCACACACCAGGAATATTACTACTGCACATATAGAAGAGTTCTATGATGTAATGTTGGTCTACTTCACAGTCAAGGAGAGTCAGGATGTCCCTATACATGCATGCATCAGGTGCTGCCCCCACCACATCTTTATATGGGAACATAGGCTGTGTAGAGGGTGTGTTGAACTGTGTGTTCGACCGTATCAGGAAGGTGCATGTGCTGAGTCAAGCCATAAGTGATCAATGATGTCACAGCACATGGATTCCATGCAATAGGCCTGGATGAAGGTAAGACAGTTCATACTGATATTGTAATCTGGCCTACAGTTTTGATACAATTACACATGCAGATATCATTGAGGAAACCCCCAAGTTGGGGATTAAACCTTACTTCACTTGATGGATAAGCAATTGTCTCACTGACAGAACACACCACGTGAAAGCTGATGAATCAATCTGTACAAATAGAGCCATGACCATTGGCAAACCTCAGGGATCTGTGCTTGGCCCTTCACTGTTTGAACTGTATTTCTCAACAGGTCAGGTTAAGTATATGATGTCTGGCTTACGAAGTTTGCTGATTCTTGCATATTATGTGCAACCATTGAGTCCACCAATGGTGATATCATAGTGCAGAAGGAGCTAACACACACAACTGAATGGTGACAAACCCACACAATGTACAAATAAATGCAGAGATATGTGTTTGTAATGTTTTCCATCTGAAAAGTGGAGTTCCATGTTAATTGCAGCATGCAAGCACTGGGAACACATTTAGATAGCCTATCTGAACTTTGACCACCAAGTCTCCACGCTGTTATTAAAAGTCTATGTTGTGCACATCATAAGTCAAAACATCATATTGAAATCTTAGGACTGTGTGGCAGCACTATACTCAAACCTCATTACAGCACTAACAGAGTATAATGCACATTCTTACATGTACCTCACCAGACATATGTAGCAGCTGGAGAGACCACAGGGCTTTCTCAGCAAGATAGCACAGGGCCTGTACACTATACCATACTGTATGTGGGTAGATTAAAAGCCATGTCACTGTAAGCTGTATTGTATCAGATGAGGTGATTTCTGCCTGGCATCCAGGCCAGTCTCTGACCCTGCCAAGGTGGGAGTACTACATATCCAAAAATGTGATATAACTGATAACATCAGCAGTGTCTGTTGAGGAGAAGATTACAGTATCCCACATGCTGGTGTAAAATCCTCTCTGTAATGTCAAGCAACACACACTCACACACACTCACACACACACACACACACACACACACACACACACACACACACACACACACACACACACACACACACAAACACACAGACACACATACTTGACTGCAGTGAGAACAGAACCCAGTACTTTACGCAAGTTCCACAGCTCCAGTCCAACTTGGAGTGTGTCAGACAACACTTTATAGCTGATGACATCAGCAGTGTCTGTTGAGGAGAAGATAAGAGTGTCTCGCATGGCGGCGTAAAATACTCTCTGTAATGTCAAGCAACAGCTCACAAACAGATGACTGCAGTGGGAATAGAACTCCTACCTATTTATTTACTTATTTATTGGCATTTTTTTTACCAGGAAAGTCCACTGGGCCCAGATAGGCCATTTTAAGTTGAGGCCCCAGGAGAAAAGCTCCAATGGAAGAAAAGAACTACATAAGGAATTATGTAAAATTACAAGAATAACAAAAATATATACAAAATTCAAATATTTTCATAAGAATTATATACCATGACATAGACCTGATAAAAACAGAAATAATGCAAAAAGATTAGCCAAAGTCCTAGTATATAGAGACAATAATAGTAGGATGTAAAACATAGTGAAAACACAAAAAATTCAGAATAGAGTGAAATGAGTGTCAAGAAAAGCATATGACTTTGGCATTAAATTGAGAAGCCTCACCAAATCATATATGAAATTTTGAGAAGGACATAGAGGACGCTACTTTATAAATGCAAAAAGGAGAGGAAGGAAAGACAGAAAAAGAATTAGGAGAGAGAGCAAGAGAGAGAGATAAAAGAGGACAAGAAATTAATAATGACAGTAATTAGAGACAGGAGAGAGGGAAGAGGGAACTAAGGAAGTGGGAAGAGAAGAAAGGGGAAAGGTGGTATGGTATTAAAAAGAAGCAGGATAGGATGTAAAAAATACAAAGATAGGAGGTACAAAGAGAAAAAAAAGCAGAGGGTGAATTGATCAGTTACAGGGTATTATAAGTAGAATGCAGGGGTCAACAAGGTATGAGGCCTTCATAGGCACCTATCTACATACGCAGATTACAGAACACAGTACTTAATGCAAGTGCTGAAGTCTGATTTATACAAGACTGCAGGTGAATTTATAGTAGATGACATCAGCAGGCCATGTAGGAGGCAGGAGGTTGGGAGGCCTGTATGAAATGGTTGTGTAGGCATGAGCAAGTATCAAAATACTGACAATCAATGTAATTGGAGCAGTAACTGTAGGATACACACGTCTGATCTGCTATCTAGACACATACACACCCAGTTGACTGCAGTGGGAATAAAATCCCTACCTAAGTACATGGACTGCACAACACAGTACTTAACATAAGCACCATGGCAAAAATCTGATTCATACAAGAGTGCAGGTGAACTTATAGTGTATGACATCAACAGGCCATGTGGGAGACATGAGGTTTGAAGGCCTGTATGAAATGGATGTGTAGGCATAAGCAATTATCAAAATACTGGCAATACCTGTAATTGGAGAAGTAACTGTAGGATACATGTCTGCTCTGCTGCCTAGATACACACACATACACACACATACACACACACACACACACACACACACACACACACACACACACACACACACACACACACACACACACACACACACACACAGACTATGGAACACAGTATGTTACGCAAGTACCATGGCACAAGTCTCATTTATACAAGATTGTTAGTGAACTTACAGTAGATGATGACAGCAAGCCATGTGGGGGTCAATAGATTGTGAAGGCTGCATAGGCACATAGCTTTATGGGTTCATATGACACTACTAGCCAAATATTGTTTGGATGCCTAGCTGTGGAAAAACAAAAAAAAAATTATTGAGTATAATTGGATGGTTGTTTTTAGCAGAGCATGTTTGTGAGCAGCACCAAATGGCCCTGTCCATGAAGGACACAGGTGCCAGCCCAGAGGTGATTTTACAATAACCCAGCCAGTAGTCAAGGTTGAGCTTGAACAGGGTCTTTGAGGAGCACTGCTTCACATGCAGTGGGAGCATATTACAGAGGAGCATGAATCATTGTGGGATATATCTGTCTCCTAAGCATGTTCTGTTTATGTCACAGGCTAGATTGAGAACCTTGTGGCAAAGTATAGTTGTCCCATCAGAATTGGAGATGTCCATCATTTCCAGGTGGGAAGGGTCTGGGATTATTCTGCAGAACAACTATAGGTCACATCTCAGTAGCCTGCATGATACTGAGTACAGTAACAGGTATGTCAGTCTTTCAATGTATGTCATGTGTAGAAGCCTTTGAGTCTCCCACACACAACCTTGTGTTCTCTCCAATTTCTTCAGGCATCTGGTGAGGTACACAGAGATATGAGCATTGTACTCCCTTATTAATGCAATAAGGGTAGAGTACAGCAGAGGGATGACTACCCTGGTCTTGCATGTGATATTTATATGTATGATGTGTGCAATGCTGATTGTGTGTGTCACCACAATTGGCACATAGTGATGAAAGTGGGATTGCTATCAACATGTGCTCCCAAGTCTCACAACAATGTGTTTGAGCTTGGGGGGTGCTATGTATATCATAATTTGCAGAGGTATGTCATTGACCAAGGTGACAAAGACTCATTGTATACTTAAAGTTCAGTCTGTGAGTTTGTCACCAATCATCAATCTGTGTCATCACTGGGGACACTATATGAGTGTGTCCAGTTAACAGTCATCTGCTAACTTGGTAAACCAAAGGCCATTTATTGTTGCCTGTGCTTCAGGGAAGTATTTACCAAACAACTAAGGAACCAGCAGAGATCCTTGTGGTATTCCACTGGTGAGCGGGCTGGTGGTGGAGCTGCAGTCCCCAACTTTGACAGTGTGTGTTCTGTCACTGAGCTAGTTGGATCTCCATCAAGTAATGTTTGGCCTAATTCCCAGATAGGGGCATCTTCGCTATGAGACATGAATCGGGGATGGTGTCAAAGGCCTTTGATAACTGAACATAGGCTGTACAGTATGTCCTATTATCACTCATCCAGGTCTTTGGGGTCAGTATCCAAGAAGTCCACAAGGGTCAATAAGCAAAATCTAACCTTGACAAAACCAGCATAGGTATGGTCAAGTGTGTTGAAGGTCTCCTATTCCCCTGTGGATATGGTCCATGCTGATTCCCGCAGTAGCCTTGCAGATAAAGCTTTTTAGGCATATGAGTTAATAGTTGTAGTTCAGCATGTTACCAGATTGATATGCATTGCATAGCGCACAACATTTGATATTACAATTTGTAGTGTAGTTGATATATGTGTGGAAAAAGTACTGAGACCCCAGGTTTGTAGTGCTTGGGGGGTACCAACACATGGATGTATTTTAAATAAATGACAAATAGTTAGATAGGGTCCTCAGCTTGTAATGTTTCTACCTGTAACTTCATGTCATAAAAAAGAAATTGACAGTAAACAGCAGTAATTCAACATCATATAAACATTTCCATGGCGTGACAAGCAGCTAGTTTGTGTGACAGTTGGCAAAGTGCATACGCATGTGAGATACACCTGCTTGCACACTAAGGATTGTGCAAATGCAAGCTGCATTGCTAAAGTCTGACAGTTAGTATAGAGTCTTTGGAATACACCTGCTGCTTAACTGATTCTGTGATGGCATGTGTTAATGCAGTTAATCCAATGATACATTCCTTTTTGGGGCCAGATGGTACTGGGTTTGAATACAACTGAATCTAACACTTTTAAGTTCTTTTGTATTGCAGTTGCTGTGTGTAGGTGCATGATGCTCACCATAGCACAATAATGCATTAAAGAAAAGAAATAGGGAAGATAAGACAATGGTGAAATGGGGAACAAGCAGGGGGAATAACAAATAGAAAGCAATGCAGGAATGTACAGGAGGAAGGCAGGAAAGAACCATAGCTATCCATTTCTTCAACAGTAAAAACTGACAATATATGCAGACTATTAGCTGAATTTGGACTGTCAACTCCAGAGAGAGGAGTGAACACAACACAATCATGTTGTATAGCTAATTGGACTGTGTGATGCCAGCCCAGCAAATTGGAATTTATATAGAAGTGTATGTATATATAATTATAGTCCCCTCCTCTTTCCTTAAATCTCTAGAATACATCCATCACTTTTTAAACCCTTTCTTCTTCATAGCCTTCTCTATTTTTCTAACCATTCATACCACTCTCTCTTTGCTCCAACATGATCTCCTCAAGTTATCACACCCTCCAGTCCCACAGCCCCCTCTTTATGTTCCTACTTCCCTTATACTATGCTACCTCATATTCCACCTATGCTTGTCCAATACCACCTACAAAGACCACTACCATACAAACCCACCTTCTCCCTCACTCTTACTCCCATTTCCACTCTGTCTCCTCTTCTCTCATTCAGCCCACCCCCCTGTACCTATTTCACCCTAAACTCTTCTCCTCTAGAGTCAAGACACAATCTACAATCTACCAAAATTCATGCCTGACAGACCAATATGGCTAAAGGATATCTCCTTCAACAACCTAGTCCAAGCTGGTGATATCCATCCTAACCCTGGTCCTACATCCTTTATTAACAACACTCATCCTTTACCCTCTTGCTCCTATCTCAACACCCTAAAGATTTTTACAATTAACGCACAGAGTCTAAACAACAAAGTACACCAATTTCAAGGTTGGTTAAGCCATAACCAACCAGATATTTTAGCCATCTACGAAACCTGGCTCAAGCCCTTTATCTCCAACTCTGAGATTCTGCCCCCAGGATTTCAAGGTTTCAGAAATGACCAACTAAATAAAAAAGGTGGAGACACTGCCCTAGTCTACTCCAATCTTCTTACCTTAATTCCCCTCCAAATTCCAATTCCTCAATTCCAGAAAAGTGAACTAACTGCTGGAATTGTAAAACTTAATAAATATAAAAATATCTGTATCATTGTCCTATATATCTCACCTGGTAACAATATCTCTACACTCGAAAATATTCTCCTATGGGCCTCTACTGAAATTAGCTATGCAACTTATATCCTTGGTGATGTGAATATTGACTGGAATAAAATCAATTGCCCCTCTCCCTCCCTATCCATTAACCTTTATAACTTCACTCAAATAATCCTCTCCATTACTCGACCTAACAAAATAAACCCTCCTGGATCCACTATAGATTGGATCCTAGTCTCAGATCCAAATAAAATAACCAATTCTGGCACAATTCTTGATACCTTTAGTGACCACCTCCCAGCCTTTATGCATCGCTCAACTAGTTTCTCCCCACACCAACATCAATACATTCAAACTTGTAACATCAGTAGCTTCAACCCAACTACTTTCTCAAATACTTTTGAACAAATGAACTGGAAAATTCTAAACATCCTTCCTCTTGACAAGGCTATAGAATGCTTCAACTCTGTCTTCCTTGATACTTTAAACTCACTAGCCCCACTAAGAAACAAAAAGATAAAAACTAAAACTGCCCCTTGGCTATCCAAAGAGACAAAACAGATTATGCACCACAGAGACAAACTATGGAAGCTTTACCAAAACAATAAACTGGCCAATACCTTGCTCCAGTATAAACAGTTCCACAACCATGCAAAATGACTAATTACCAAAGACAACAAATCCTCTTATATCAAACTTCAGTCCAATAACAATAAACCCCCCCCCAAAATTCTGGAACTCAATAAACTCACTCCTCAATCCAGGCTCCAAGAATAATCCCTGTCCTGACCCAAGTAAATCTGACCTCAAACTAGGCTCTGCATTTAACTCATTTTTCATAGAAACTATTACTACCCTCACCAAGACATTTCCCAATAATAACCCAACTGCTCTACACTCTCCCCCTTCTAACTCACCTCATCTGTTTGAACTCAAACCCATCTCCACTAACTTTATAAAAAAACTTTTCTCCAAACCTAAACATTGCGCTAACGCTCCCAACAATATTCCCTCTTCCTTCCTAAAATGTGCTGCTGATGGCATTGCTCTCCCAATCAGCATCATTATTAACCACTCCATAAAAGAATCATACATCCCCAAACTCTGGTGCTCAGCTTATATTCTTCCTCTTCATAAAGGAGGCAAAAATGCCAGCATCTCAAACTTTCACCCCATTGCTTTGCTCTTACCAATCTTCAAAATCCTAGAAAAATGTATCCACCTCCAACTTATGCTTTTCCTGACCCAAAACAATCTTCTCACTCCTACCCAGCATGGCTTCTGTCCAGGCCATAGCACAATAACCACTCTACTCCCTTTCCTAGAAACTGTCAATCAAGCCCAAGATTCAGGACACTTAGTTTTTACTCGATCTGTCTAAAGCCTTTGATACTGTTTCCCACAAGCACCTTCTCTGTCATCTCTCAAACCTTAATCTCTCACATAATGCTTTATCCTGGTTCTCCAGCTATCTATCAGACAGATCACAGGCAGTCAAATGGAAGAACTCCATCTCTTCCTTCCTACCTACCCCACCTGTTGTACCACAGGGATCCATCCTTGGGCCAATGCTTTTTAACATCTTCAATAACTTTCACACTGCTATTCCTGATGCCAAGATCATTCAATACGCAGACGATTCAGCCTTAGTCTGCTCTGCCTCAAACCTCTCTGAATTGTTGATTAACACCCAAACTGCCTTCTCAACAACTGAAAACTGGATGCGCCAAAACCACCTCTCTCTCAATGCAAATAAATCAAATATTCTACTATTCCCTCCTACAAAGACCCTCTCCTTTGATAAAAACAACTTCAAAGTCTATAGTCAAACCAACTCACCTGCAGAAGTGGTCCCCTCTGCCAAAGTACTTGGCATTACTGTAGATGAACACCTCAAGTTTGATATTCATATTCAACAAAATATTAAGAAAACCCACCAAAAGCTAGGTATGCTGTACAGGAATAATCACTTTCTCTCCAACTCTACCAGGCAAACTCTGGCCTCGACTTATCTTCTTCCTTCCTTATTATACAAACCCCTCTCCTAACCAACCTGTCCTCCCCTATCACCTCTAAACTAGAAAACTGCTACAACAAAATCTCTAAATTTGCCTCTAAATCTAAAAATACCACCCATCACTGCCTAACCCTGCAATCCCTGAATTGGCTTGAACTCCCAAATACATGCGAGAGATGCAACTATATAGCCAAACTGGAGGCTGAGCTCTCTCAACATAGGACTGGTAAGACCAGACAGGAGGAGAAGATAACCACACACACCACAAACCCAGTCTCACATAGTACTATCACAACTTCAAATCATACACATAAATACACAAAGACATATTCGGAGGCTCTGATCAAAAATCTACCAAAACAGCAGAGGCCACCAAAGCAGAAACCCAAACAACTGCCATCTCAGGACACAACACATGCAACACATAGACCACATAGTCAGTGTGCCAAACAGTCACAGCCCTTAAGGCCAAACACAATGCCAGACACACTCGTCATTGGTGACTCCATAGTCAGACACACTGACGTCCCGCTCACCAGATTGAACAAGGAAAAGGTCACAGTAAGCTGCCTGTCGGGCGCTAGAATCCACCACATAACGCAAGCACTCAGGTCTCTCAACAGCAGGTACAAGTACGACTCTGTCATTGTCCACGCTGGTGTGAACGACCTGAGACACCTCCTTGGACTACATGAAAAGAGACATAGAGGAGCTCTCTGATTATGTAGCCCAGGCAGGTATGACCCTGACCTTGAGCAGTATCCTACCTTCACCAAGAATGATGCCACAATACAGTGACAAGATGATCAGCTTTAATAATTGGCTTAAACTCTGGTGTCATTCAAAGGGGATCCAATGTCTGTCTGCCTGGGATGACATGCTGGACAAGCCACGCTGCTTTCCAAGGGACGGCTTGCACCTGTCACCCCTGGGCTTCCGGATATTGGCAAAGGCTCTTGCCACCCCATAGTGCCTTTTTAGGCAAGGCTCAAATTCTAAACCTACCACCCTAGAACACAAAAAGGAAAAAACTAAGGGTAATGCTGCTCAATGCCAGAAGTCTCAACCTCAAGATGCACGCACTCGAGGCCCTTCTCAGTATGGAGAACATTGATGTCTGTGCTGTGACTGAAACCTGGTTCAAGGCTCCTGAGAGCACCCCGGCACTATCAGGTTTTACCTCATATCATGCGTTCTGGCCCCAAAATCCGGACAACACCAAGAAAGGAGGGGGGGTGTCTATATTCATCAAGAACACCCACACCTCAAGGTTGGTGGCAACGCACGATGCATCGGAGACCATCCAGGTGCAATTAACCATACGCAAGACTGCTCTACAATTTGTAGCATGTTACAGGCCACCCTCTCAATCTCAGGAACCTCACACAGCTTTCCTGAAAACACTAGAGGGGATAAATGTATCTCCAAACACCATCATACTAGGTGATTTCAACTACCCGAATATAGACTGGGATCACTACTCAAGCCCCAACACCCTAGCCCAAAGGTTCCTAGAGTTCATAAACTCTAATGCCATGAAACAACTAGTCACCATCCCCACAAGAGGAGATAACATACTAGATCTCATCATCACGAACATGGGGTCACAATGTTCAACACCGGAGGTATACCCTTCACTGGTGAGATCAGACCATAAACTAATCTCACTGGAAGTCCACATCCCGCCCCCACCTGTGATAAAAAAGACCACAGTGAAGAACTTCTCAAAAGCCAACTTCATACTTCTAAAGGCTAGTGTGGTCTCTTTTAAGGCCCCCTAGACTGCGGAAACCATTACTCAAGCCGTTGAATCACTTACAAATGCCTTCTACCTGCACCTACAGGACTGCATGGATCAGGCAATCCCAAACAAAACAAAGACTCTTTGTACCAAAGGCAAGCGTCCAGTTTGGTGGACCCCAGCCATAAACAAGCTCTACAACAAAAGGAGGAAGCTACTACAAGATAGAGCAAAATCCTTAAAAGGGAAAACACCCTTGATCATTATAAGTAAAAAACTAAGATCTCTCATAAAATCATCCAAGGCAAATTTTGAGAGAAGAGTTGCTAAGGACTCAAAGGACAATCATAAGGCCTTCTTTAGCTATGTTAGAAACCTGGGAGGAAACTCCCAGATATGCTCAGAATTAGTTCAAAATGATGTAAAAATTACTGAACCTACAGACATTGCCAACATACTGGCTGACAGGTTCAGTGCAAACCCTCCCCAAAAGGTGAGATATCTATACCAGAGAATTATAGCCCCCCAAACATCTCTAACGCTCAGGTGAGAACTGCTCTCTCCAAGGCAAAAAACACAGCATCCATGGGACCAGATGGTGTCCCCGGATGTGTGCTCCATGAACTCAACGAGGAATTAAACCCGCAGTTAGGGCAGCTGTTTAATCTTAGCCTCACCTCAGGATATGTGCCTAAGGAGTGGCGTATGGCAACTGTGGTCCCACTTCACAAAGGCGGTGCCTCTACCGACCCGGGAAATTACCGCCCCAACAGTTTGACAAGCTTGATCTGCAAAGCTATGGAGAGGATCATAATGGAACTCATAAATAAAGACACAGGAGACTTGCAGACCTTGGATCCGACCCAGTTTGGCTTTGTCAAGGGCAGATCATGCCTTTTAAACTTGGTCGACTTCTTTGAAACAGTCACCAAGGCCATTGATGAGGGAAAGGCAGTCCACACAGCCTACCTCGACCTGGCAAAGGCTTTCAACACAATACCCCACTCAGGTATCATTGAAAAACTCATCAGCTTAAATGTAAACCCATACGTCACAAGATGGGTTGCAAATTGGCTAAGTGACAGAACCCACAGGGTCAGAGTTGCTAGCGCCATGTCAGACTCAAAGCCTGTCACAAGTGGTGTCCCACAGGGCTCAGTCCTGGGCCCTCTCCTGTTCGGCATCTACTTTTCAGAAGTACAAGCAAACACAGGAGGATTATGGCTGACAAAATTTGCAGATGACTGCAAACTGGGTGCCACAGTTGAGAACACATCTGACACAGATATCCTTCAAAAGGGTCTTATAGAAATGGAAAACTGGTGCCAGAGCCATGGCCTAAAGTTAAACGCCAAAAAATGCTTAGTCATACCCTTCAGGAAAAACAAGGTTACCCCTAGCTACCATATAGGCGGCAACCCACTAAGCACAGAAGAGGTTATCAGGGACCTGGGTACCCAGGTTGACAGTAACCTTTCATTTGACACTCACGTTGCCAAAGTAGTCAGGAAGACCTTATACTTTGCCCACCTGATCATGAAGGGATTCACATCTAGATCAAGGGAAGTCATCGTCCCCCTGTACTCATCACTCATCAGACCAATGATTGAGTACAATGCCCCATTCGGAATGTATCTGACATGACACCTGCAGCAGTTGGAAAGGCCCCAAAAGTTCCTCACCAAAAGGATAAAGGGTCTCAAAAATATGTCCTATGCTGCCCGACTGAAGGAACTTCAGCTCTATTCAGTCGCTTACCGTCTGCTCAGAGGTGACCTGTGCCTGACATATAAGGCCATGTCCAACCCAGAATTGCTGAACATGCTTCACCTCAAAAAATCTAGATCTCTCAGAACTACAAGGGCAGGAGACTTAAACCTTGACACGGTTATTAATAGGACGTGCTGGAGGGACAGATTCATCACCCAAAGACTCCCTATGCTGTGGAACAGAATCCCGGTACATGTGAGACAGAGCACCTCGCTGGCTTTGTTCAAGAGAAATCTTGACCAATGGATGGGAGATCGCAGATATACCCCAGGGATTATTTCAGTGTCACTGCTTGACAGAGGCACAGCAAAATAATGGGCATAGTATCCTCCAAACTAAAGGGGTAGCGAAAGCCACAAAACTCTGGGCTAGGCTTGTAAATGCCCTTGGGCAGATAGCCTAGTATGAACCTATGAACCTATAAACCTATGAACCTAGACTATCTCCAACTCACTACTGCATATAGACTCATATTTCACCCAACAAAATGTCCCACTCTAACTAACATCCTTCCCCCTTATACAACCAACAGAGCTCTCAGATCTGAAAATCAGAACTTAATTACTATCCATAAACCTAAACATCCTGCTGGCCAACTTCTCCTAACTTTCTCACTAAATTCCCTTCCCTCCACACTAAGAACGATACCAAACTCAGAAAACTTCAAAACCCAACTATTCCAACACCTGTCCACTAAATGGAAATGTACCTGCCTTCACCCAACCTAATTAAAGGGGGTTCTCTCTCTAGTTCCCAAGCTCTACAACTCTCATAGTTATCTTCCTATGAGCCTATCTAAGCTCTCAACAATTTCTATAGCTTCTCTCTAAGCTCTCAACAACTCCTACAGCTACCCTCATGCAGCCCAACCTTGTAAATATTGTAAATAGCATTCTACTGTTGATGTGTGTATGTAAAGCATTTTACATTTTTTAAAAGGTTTGTATGTAAACTATTTCCACACCTAACACATATCTGTTTTCCTCAAATGAAACTGTATGATCCCTACCTTCAAGCTTAATGAATTTGTTAACTATGTATGATACTGAATGCATTTATGAGTAACTATTCTACATAATATTATCTTTAATATTAACTATCAGTTGTATCTAAATTGTATAATGCATCTTGGAGCTTTTCTCCCTGGGCCTCCACTTAAAATGGGTCAATTCAGCCAGTGGACTTCCCCGGTAATCAAACTGCAAATAAATAAATAAAATTAATAAATAAATAAATAAATGTTATGTACTGAGCTTTAAGAATGTAACCACCGTGTACCCTACTGGAAAAGAACAGAAAAGTATATAAACTATATACCTGTGCAAATGTATGTTTTAATAGTAGAAGCTAGAACATACAGAGTTAACTTGCAAAACTTCAACAAAGTAAGTTGGAATCCAAGTGTTTTACAATTCTGCTATATCTCAGTTTCAGCTCAGCATAGACACAATGTCCAGAGCTAGAGGTTTTTCTATCGTCTTGAAACAGAAATAATTACTAGGTTTCAAATTTAAAAGTGTTTAATTGTTTTACAACTTCCAGTTCTGAGCAAACATCTGAGAGATATGTTACTAATATTTACACTAATCTATCTAAAAGTAACCTTAAGAAACTTACTACATCTTACCACAATATTGCCCGCTTTGCCACCGCATCCCAATTTAGAGCTCACCACTGTCTAAACCTAAAACAACTACACTGGCTAGAACTCCCTAACAAGCTCATTTTTCAACAACTCTTAATTGCACATAAAATACTATACCAACCTTCTAAAACACCAGCTCTTTCCAACCACTTGACTCCCTATATCAACCTGAAACAACTACGTTCCTCTGATAAATTACTTGTTAATATTACCAAAATTATGAATTCTGCAGGCAACTGCCTTTTTTCTAACTCAGTAGGTAAAATATGGAATAATCTTCCATCTGATCTGTCCTCTTTGCCTACTCTCCCACTATTTAAAAAACAACTTTTAATACATCTTAATAAATTCTGGCTTTGCTCTTGTACCAACCCAGACTAGCCTGTTGGCACCCTTAACTTTGTCATAAACTTTTCTTATCCACTTGGATTTCATCTTCTACTTCAACTGAGATATTATGCCTTTTCATTGTAAATATTACTTAACTCATTACAAAAAAAAAAAAAAAAAAACAAGAATTTTTTGTGTTTATGATTTGATACCTTATTATATTGTTTTGCTAGCTGCTAACCTCTAACATAATTCTTTCTGACCTAGGATGATTCTGATTAGTTAAGATCTATAATATTTGTACTTACATTTTTTCCCTTTGTATAATACATTTGTACTATGTCTTGTTATGTATTTCCTATACTGTTTTTAACCTCTGGAGCTTTTCTCCCCACTGAAAATGGACATTAATCCAGCTGGACTAGCCCGGTCAACAAATGTAAAATAAATAAATAAAATAAATAAATAAATATGTATTTTTCACACAGAAATGTTAAATTTTGTTAAGTTTATGTTAGCTTGGGAACTGAAAGCAGGTGACAAAGAGTGCCATCATCCAGACTAACCTAGCCATAATATGTGTTATTAATTTAAGAACTCTCTCAGAGACAATGTGTGCATTTTGTATCTTGTCTTGGACCTAAAAACATCCATCATAAGCACTTCTGCCTGCGTGTTGCTCTGTAAGTAATTCTAGGGTACAGCAATATATTTTAGATATAGATAGGAATATAGTAAAGATTAGTTTAGATTAGTTTAGATGTGTTCTGTATTTATTTGAGACTGTCCAGAAATCTTGTTTTAAAATATTTCCTGTGATTCTGAACTCTATAGTTACTGTATTGTTTGAGTATTCTCTTGTTCTTTTATTATTTATTATTATATACATTTAAACCTGTCTTTGTGGCTGATATTTGTGAGACATGTTTAAGCTCTTAGGGTACTTGCATATGTATTTGGTGACACTGTACAGGCCACTCCTAAATAGCATTGAAAGTCTTGGTCACACTTACCATTTGGATAATAATAACATTACACAGTAGGACTCGTGACCCTTTGTAAGGGCCTTAGAGGAGCTGATAAGTAGTGGTTGGTGGCAGTGAAAATTACCTTAAAGTCTGGCCAGAAGGAGACATAGATAGTAAACCTGTGCTAGCCTTCCCCAGGAGAGTCTGTGTGCTTGTATATAAATCAAATTGTGTGTGTGTGTGTGTGTGTGTGTGTGTGTGTGTGTGTGTGTGTGTGTGTGTGTGCGTGTGTGTGTGTGTGTGTGTGTGTGTGTGTGTGTGTGTGTGTGTGTGTGAGTTACTTGAGCAGGGACATGAAGCACTGGTTGGACAGAGAGGGTGCTGGAGGCTTTAGCTTGACCACTCGGCTGAGATCTTAACCTTATAGCTGTGCCAGTGGGGAGTCTTACTGGAGATCTGGAGAAAGAGGGAGATACCAGCACCAGACTGACCATGATCTCTGTGTGCTCTTAAGAGCAATTGTACTTTACTGTGTGTGTGTACTTGTCTTCCTCCCATTGTGTACGTCACTCACTGGTGCTAGTGGTGAAGATTGAGGATCCTTGATTACTGGATCAGTGCAGGGGCATCACATATTAATTGTTTGCCATTGGTGGGATATCCACATCACATATTAATTGGTTGACAGTGGTGAGTTAGCCACATCACATATTAATTGGCTTGTAGTGGTGTAGGTATTGAATTATTGTAGCCTGTGTACAGTGATCACTGAAGGTTTTTCTGCTCTCAGTCAGCCATCCAGTGAACATTCAAAGTTCATATAACAATTGTTTTGTTTTCTTTGTTAGCTTAGTTAGGGAGAGCAGGTGAGTGTATCAGCAGAGGAGTATGGCAAGCTGGCAAGGAGCCAGATGGCTGAGATGTGCTAGACTAAAGGACTGGTGCATGCCACCCTGACTAAAGCAGACATGATTGCAGCTCTAGTCACAGCTGCATCACAGAATAGCAGCCAGGAGGACAATCAGATGGTGCTGTGGAGATACACAACTCTCAGAAAATGGACAGCTCAACCTTTTCACAGAGGACTTAAAAATCCATCTTGAGTTAAAGAAACTTGAGTTGAAGGCCAAGCATTTGGAAATAGAAGCAGCAGAGAGACTGAGACATCTGGGGGCTCAGGAAAATGAGGAGCTGTGATGTCTGCAGGCTGAGAGGAATGAGAGGCAGAGGCAACATGAAAAGGAGATGCTGACCTTTTGCCAGAGTCATGGAGGTAATGCGGAATGGAGAAACCAAACCCCAGAAGAAACAAAGGTCAGTCATTTTCTTCCATAATTTACAGAGGGGGGTAATTTTGATAGTTTCATTCTTATGTTTGAGAGGGTATATAAATAGTATAATGTTGACCAAGGGCTCTGAGTATGTTTCTTGACCCCCTTACTCCATGGTAAAGCTGCAACTGTAATTTCTAAACTGTCTCATACTGATTGTTTAAAAAAGCTAACACCTGAAACTTATAGGAAAATGTTTCATGAGCATAGACGCAAGGCAGCTAAATGTGTGTATGAATATGTTGCTGAACTAAGCAGTTATTTTCATTGGTGTGTGAGTGGATGTTAGGTCACCACTTTTGAAGGGCTGGTAGACCTTTGGTGAGGGAACAAGTCCTTAGCACTTTGCATGAGGACATGATAATCTGGTTAGCTGATAGACAATGTACTACTGCAGATGAGTTCGGGAAGAAGGGAGACTATACTTAGCAAGCAGGGCATAACTACACTGGAAAGAGACACCCAGTAATGCTCATGGGTCTAACCCATGCGGGGCAGCCAAGACTACCCCAACAGAGTCTGCCAGTAGCAGAGGAAGCCACTAGTCCAGTTATACATCCAGGACCAAGGGTTAAATGTTTTAAATGCAACTAGTGAGGCCATGTAGCATACAGATGTCCATGGAGGCAAAGTGGGGAAAGAAGGTGGGAGAGCCAGTAAGTGGGAATGACAAAATGACAACAGTAGGTTGTCTTGAGACAATAATGGTACCAAACCACAGCAAGAGGTTATGTCCTATCTTATTGAAAGGGAAAAATGTCATGTCTAAGAGAGACGCAACCTCTGACCTAACCATTGTGAAGCCTGTAATGGTTATAGAGGATCACAACTTGCTTGGGCAGTCTACTCCAGTCAGAACTTTAGGAGGGACCCCATTCCAAATACCTTTGACTAAGGTTCTCCTTGAATGGGAGGGTGGAAAAGGAAGCAAGCAAGTAGGTGTGTTTTATGTCCTGATAGGTAATGAGTTTGGTAATGCAGTACTGTGTGAGAATGCAGTTACACGCAGTCAGATTTGGAGACAAGCATGTGGATCTGGTAGCCTGAGGGAGATCCAGACAGACCGCACACTTACAGCCAGGACTGGTGAGGTGGTTACTTAAGGGAGGGAGCTACCCTGTAACAGCAAGACAGAAGGCAAGCCACAGCTGCTTGTGGGTAGGGATGTTCCCTTGGACAGAGGGACTGCAAGGGCAGAGGTGAGTAGTATTACCCAGGCTGACAGTGAGGCACCTCTGTCAGAGGATGCCATACTTCTTGTGGAACGGGAGCTGGGAAGGGTTACAAAGAGAGAGTTGAGACAGGGTCACCTCTCAGACCCTACATTACAAAGCCTGAGGGAGTTAGCTACTGTGGCGTACTGATTCTCAAGGGAAGGGAGAATCTATATACTGGGCCAAAGGGTTACAGTATAAAGAGTGGACCTCTGAGGAAGGGCTAGAGGGTGAGAGAATACAGCAGTTGGTAGTGTCCAGAGCCTACCCTCTGGCACTTCTAGCCATAGCCCATGATATTCCCTTTGCAAGTCATATGGACATAAAATGCACAAAGATACATATTATGCAGCACTTCTATTGGCCTGGGATTTCCAGAGATGTAACAGGGTACTGCAGAACCTGTGAGCAGTGCCAAAAGGTAGGCAAAGCAGGAGACAAGGTGAACTCCTTTGATGCCTTTGCTTGGGATTGAGGAGCCACTTCAAAGGGTAGCTATGGATATTGTGAGTCCTCTAAGTACCCCAAGTTCCACAGGGAAAATGTATATCCTAGTGGTAGTGGATTATGCTACCAGATATCATGAGGCAGTGGCTCTGTCCTCCATTGAGGCAGAAAAGGTGGCAAATGCTTTGTTAGAAATTTTCACCAAGGTAGGTTTTCCAAAAGAAATACTGACTGACAGAGGTGCCAATTTCATTTCAGACATGCTGGCTTGTCTGTGGAAGTACGGTGGAGTGAAGCACCTGAAGACCACCCCCTACCATCCCCAGACTAATGGTCTTGTTGAGAGGTTAAACTCTACACTCAAGATGATGCTAAGGGCATTTGCAGACCATTTTAAGAGGGACTGGGACAAATATCTGCCCCATCTTTTGTTTGCTTACAGAGAGGTGTCCCGGGAATCCACAGGTTTTTCACCCTTTGAGTTGTTGTATGGGCATAGGGTAAGGGGACCTCTAGATTTGATTCAAGATGAGTGGGAGGGTGAGTGTGAATCCCACAATGAGTCTGTTGTGGCATATGTCCTAAACCTCTAGACAAGGCTCAGGGAACTCATGGGCTTGGCGCAGGAGAACCTGGCAGAAGCCCAACAGCAGAAAAAGGTCTGGTATGACAGGAATGCTTGAGCTAGAGAGTATGCTCTATGGCAGTAGATAATGGCTCTCATTCCTGTCAGACACAACAAGCTGCAAGCAGCTTGGGAGGGACCCTACAAGGTGGTAAGGAAGGTCAGTGATGTTAACTACATGGTAGAACTGCTAGGCAGGAGGCAGGGGCACACATTGTACCATGTTAACATGATGAAGCCTTACCATGATGAGGAGGTCCTTGTGCTGAGTGTTTACAGTGGATGGCAAGAGGAGTCTGAGAGGGATCTGGTGACTGATCTCTTCAGTGAGGCTCGGACTGACACCTCAGTGGAAGGGGTAACAATGTCCCAGCAGTTATCCCCTACCCAGGTTCGAGAAATCCAAGCAGTGTTACAGGAGTTTGGGGGCATGCTCACTGGGAAACCAGGGTGCACCCACCTGGTGCAGCACCATGTGGATACAGGACACCAAAGGCCTATTAAGCAGGCCCCTTATAGGGTGCCTGAGGGAATCATACAGACTCTGAGGGAGGAGATACAGGAAATGTTGGAACTAGGGGTAATTCAGGAGTCCAGCAGTCCCTGGGCCTTCCCAGTGGTGCTGGTACCAAAGAAGGATGGCAGCACCAGGTTCTGTGTGGACTACAAGAAATTAAATAGTCACACAGAGTCAGATGATTGCCCCATACCTAGGGCAGATTAAGCCCTAGAGCAGCTTGGTGGGGCTAAGTATCTTACCACTATTGACCTTACCAAGGGTTAATGGCAGGAGCCCTTGACTCCCAGTGCTAGAGAGAGGTCAGCCTTTATGATTCCTTTTGGCTTGTATGAGTTTACAAAGATGTCCTTTGGGATGAAAAATGCCTCACCAGCTTTCCAAAGGCTGGTAGATTGTATCCTAGCAGAAGCAGGAGATTTTGCCCTTGCATACCTAGATGATATTGTCACCTACAGCGATTCCTGTCAAGAGCACCTTCAGCATGTCAGGCAGGTGATGGGCAGACTACAGAGGGCAGGATTGACCATTAAGCCCAGCAAATGTCAGGTGGGTATGGCAGAGTTCTCCTACCTGGGACACAGAGTGGAAAGTGGTAGGATCAGGCCAGAACCTGCCAAAGTGAAAGCCATTCAGGCATGGCCTGCCCCTGTTACCAAAAGGCAGGTGAGAGCATTTTAAGGGATAACAGGGTCCTACAGAAAGTTTGTCACCAGTTATAGTACCATAGCTGCTCCCCTCACAGACCTGACAAGGAAAAACAAGCCAAAAAAGGTAGTGTGGACACCAGCATGTGAGCAGGCATTCCAGAAGCTTAAAGGAGCTTTGGAAGGACCCCATGTGTTAGCCAGTCCAGACTACAGCAAAGAATTTGTTGTGCAGGTGGATGCTTCAAACCATGGGGTGGGGGCTGTACTTAGCCACGTTTTGTCAGAGGGTGAAGAGCACCCAGTGGTTTATCTAAGTCATAGGCTACAACCCAAGGAGGAATGTTATGCAGGTGTAAAAAAGAAATGCCTAGACATAGTGTGAGCACTGCAGAAACTTCAGCCTTATCTGTGTGGAAGGAAATTCAGTGTAGTTATAGACCACAATCCTTTAACATGGCTACATTGAGCCAGCCAGCAAAATGCCAAGTTACTAAGGTGGAGCCTAGTGTTGCAAGAATATGATATGACAGTGCAGCACTGCAGTGGGGTTAGCAATGCCAACACAGATTGTTGGGAGGGTGGCCTAATGGTTAAGGTGTTTGCCTTACACACACAAGGTGCAGGGTTTGAATCTCACAAGGGATAATTGGCTAGGCTTAAAATGGCTCGCAAGGGCAGGTAGCTTAGTACTAATCTATGAACTATGAACTATGAACTAAGATGGACTCTCAAGACAAGGAATGGGGTAAGGTATTCCCAGATAGGCTCAACCCTCTCAAGCAACATTTCTCAAGGGTCACTTGAAAAACTAGCTTGAGTTTTCGGGGGGGGGGAATCGTGATGCTGCCAGCCCAGCTAGCTGGAATTTTGTAAATAATGCTATGTCATTTATGAATATTGCTGTGATTTCTACAGAACTGTATGTTATGTACTGAACTTCTAGAATGTAACTACAGTGTGCCCTACTGGAAAAGAACATAAATGTATATAAACAATATACCTGTGCAAATGTATGTTTTTATAGTAGAAGCTGGAACATACAGAGTTAACTTGCAAAACTTCAAGAAAATAAGTTGGAATCCAAGTGTTTTGCGATTCTGTTATCTCTCAGTTTCAGCTCAGTGTTATCACAATGTCTAAAGCTAGAGGTTTTTCTATTGTCTTGAAACAGAAATAATTACTAGGTTTCAAATGTAAATGTGTTTGTTTTACAACTTCCAGTGCTAAGCAAACATCTGAGAGATATGTGTTTTTCACAAAGAAATGTTAAATTTTGTTAAGTTTCTGTTAGTCTGGGAACTGAAGGCAGGTGACAAAGAGTGATGTCATCCAGGCTAATCTAATAGTAATATGTGAACTCTCTCAGAGACAGTAAGTGCATTTTGTATTTTGTCTTTGACATAAAAACATCCATCATCAGCACTTCTGTCTGTGTGTTGCTTTGTAAGTAATTTGAGGGTACAATAATATATTTTACATATAGATAGGAATATAGTAAAGATTAGTTTAGATGGTTTATGTATTTATTTGAGACTGTCCTGCAATGTTGTTTTAAAATATTTACTGTGATTCTGAACTCTGCAGTTAGCGTGTTGTCTGAGTATTTTCTTGTTATTTTATTATTTATTATTATATATATTTAAACCTAGCTTTGTTGCTGATATTTGTGAGACATGTTTAAGCTCTTACAGTAATTGCATATGTATTTGGTGACACTGTACAGCCACTCCTAAATAGCCTTGAAAGTCTTGGTCACACTTACCATTTGGATAATAGTAACATGACATAGTAGGATTGGTAATCCTTTGTAACGGCCTTAGAGTAGCTGATAAGTAGTAGTTGGTGGCAGTGATAACTACCTTATAGTCTGGGCAGAAGGGGGCATAGATAGTAAACCTGTGCCAGCTTTCCCCAGAATTGTCTGTGTGTTTGTATATCAACCTGTGTGTGTATGTGTGTCAGCTACTTGGTCAGGGACATGAAGCACTGGTTGGACAGAGAGAGTGCTGGAGGTTTTAGTTTGACCACTTGGCTGAGATTTTAACCCTATAACTATGCCAGTGGGGGAGTCTTATTGGGGATCTGGAGAAAGAGGGAGAAACCAGCCCCAGACTGACTGTGATCTCTGTGTGCTCTTAAGGGAAATTGTACTTTACTGTGTGTGTACTTGTCATCCTCTCATTGTGTATGTCCCTCACTGGTGCTTGTGGTGAGGACTGAGGCTCATTGATTACTGGGTCAGTGCAGAGACATCACAGACTGAAACACGTGTGCCAAGAAGACACTTGCAAAAAGAGAGCTATTTATGGGACTTTTTTTGTGGGACAGGTGCCCATTTTTTTTTATTTTTGAGAGAGAGAGAAATGAATGTTGGTGAAGGGATGAAGGGATGTTTGGGTCTGGTAAGTTGGGTAGGTATGGAAACAATTGCAGGCAGATAAGACACAGGGACAGTGATGGACATAAAAGGTCAGTGGACACCATGGATGGGGTGAGGGTGGGGACATCCATGACCCATGGTATTCAAATTGGATGATAGGGAGAATTGAGTCCTCAGCCACTGGACTATCATCTCCTAACTGCGCCACTGGCTGAAGTGCTCAATGCCTCCTTCTCCTCTTCCTACTGGTCCTATGCAAAATGAGGGAGAGCAGCCCCTCCATTCAGTGTAGACATGTACCAACAGTGTGGCATACATCCCTGGCATTCACCACAGGTGATAAACGTGCCACCTCTGCCACTGCTCCTGGAGGAAACCACTAGACTATCCTCACGGGCAGACAACTTGAGGGGGCAAGTATTGTAGGGACAGCAGAGGTAGTGCTACCAAGTTGGCTCCCAGACATTCTGGGCAATGATGCTGGGGCAGGTGGATTGGGGGCAGACGGATCCTGTTGGGCAGGCCTACCCTGCTGTGCTGTGGTGCATTTAGGGATGTACACATGGATGACATGGACACATTTTGATGACACATAATAATATAAATAAAAGAAACAGATAAGGGCTCCAGTAAGAGAAAAAAAAGAGATAAGATTAGTACCTTCATATCTAACATACAATGCATTTGTGCCACTGGTATAGAGCTTTTACTTTAAACCTTTAAGTTATACATAATTGAAAAATTAACAGTATTTTATACTTGGGAAGTGTGGTATTTGAACCCACCACTGCTGACTAAAGCCTAATAATGTATTCTTGGTTTGTACTACAGAATAATGCATGCATACTTGCTTTTACAGCTGAGTTATACATGCTCAATTTCATACAACTGTATAAAATACCAAACAAGCTAACTTTAACTTTTAATGCTACAATAACATTACTCTTCTGCTGCATGCATACCACATGTCTCCCTCATCCTTGCCAGTGTTGTACCATGAGTCCCAACATTGCACTCCCTTTCCATGGCAGCTGTGGAAAAAACAGAATGCCATTATGAATACCAGTCTTGGCTATATTCAGCTTTTAAGCCTTACAAGAATTCTCTGTAGTTGATACTTACACATCTGTGGGATGTCCTCCATCCTAAATTCCTTGATCCAAACATCGAGTATACCCCTCTTCCTCCTTTGTAGGTCATTGTAGTGATCCTTACATTTTGACCAGTGTGGGGGATACTGGTGGCACTAGTCACAGCCTGGGCCAAACTATTCCCAGCCTCTGACTTATACTGGGACCCAGAACAGTCACTCTGCAGCAAACTGGCACTGTGGTGTTTCAGTAGGTGTCCAACAAAAATCTTGGACACTGCATCTCTGAACCCTAAATCTCACACCCTTTCCATGAATGCCTGCCATGTCTATTATGGATCAAAAGCAATGGAGAATGACGGTTTCAACCAATTACAGTTATTGCGTTTATTGTGAGTATGCACAAACTTTGAAAATGTTGCCCAACGCTTGCTATTCTGAAAACACAGTGTGTGATGGTCAGTGGTGTGCAACAGTGGCAAGGAATACAATTTCAAGGTTATTTGATGTACAACCAGTTGTGCATACATTCATAGGTAGGTACTAGGCTATCGGCCCAAGGGCCTAAGTAAGCCTAGCCAACAAGGTTCCCTGGCTTACGCCACTCAAGAAAGTTATTTTCCTGTGCTCCTGTTGAGCAGAGCCACAGAAGTGATCCCCAATTTGTATTTCCAATTTCCCATCCACTCATCAAGATTTTTCTTGAAGAGTGCTAATGAGGAACTTTGCTTGACATAGATGGGTAGCTTGTTCTAGAGTATGGGAAGTCTCTGGGACAGGAATCTATCCCTCCTGCATGCCCTGTTTATTGTGGTGACAAGGTTTAGGTCCCTAGAGCATGTAGCTTGGAGGGATTGGGATTTCTTTAGATGTAGCATGTCCAACAGATCTGGGCTTGACATAGCTTTATGTGTTAGGCAAAGATCACCTCGGAGTAGGCGATATGCTACTGAGTAAAGCTGGAGCTTTTTGAGACAGTCAGTGTAGGGCATCTGTTTGAGGCCAGTAATCCTCTTTGTGAAGTACTTCTGTGGCCTTTCCAGCTGCTGCAGCTGTCTTGTGAGGTACATTCCAAAAGGGGCGTTGTACTCTATAATGGGTCTAATGAGTGTGGAGTAGTGTCTAAACAACAAGTGCAGTTACACCTCTGTTGTACTCCATGTTGGAGTAAACGAGTTGAGATGTACCTCATTGTACTTTATGAAGAGGGACATGAATGAGCTCTCAGAATATGTGTCCCAGGCAGGTATGTCCGTAGCCCTAAACAGCATTCAGCCTTTGCCCAGCATGATGCAGTAAAACAAAGAAAATAATTATCTCCTTCAACAATTGGCTTAGCTATGGTGTCAATCCACGGGGGATGCTGTCTTTCTCAGCCTGGGATGATATGGTTGACAGACCACACTGCTTTGCCAGGGATGGTCTTCATCTGTCACCTCTTGCTTTTGTTTACAAGCCAAGGTACTTACGTCTCCCATAGTACCTTTTTAGGCAATGTCATAAGACCAAAATTCCTGACATAAAAATATCCCCAAAAGAAAACTCAGGGTTATGCTGCTTAATGGTAGGAGTGTAGATATAAACTATATTCAGTGGAGGCACTACTACTTGGGAAGATGTCAATGTTTCTGCCGTTACAGTGACATGGTTTAGGGCCGCATAGAATACTCCATCCATGAAAAGCTATAATGCCTTCCACACATTCAGGCTGCAAAATAAAAGTGAATGAAGCAAAGCAGGAGGTGTAGCCATCTTCATAAAAGACAAACACACCTCAAGACTGGTTAACTCATTACAGCCGAGTGATGCCTCCAGGTGCATTTGCAGTTACCTCCTACTGACACCTCTAGGCATCAAAAAATGCTTGTTCATATTTGCATCAATAATTCCAAAACCATGCTATATACAAGGTTTCAAAAAACTTCATCTGAAAGCTTACACAATGACAAACGCAACTGCATTAATATTTGACCTATGTCTAGTGCATGTAAAGAGATATTAACTGTTGTTTTTATGATATTAATTTATACAGATATAATTTCCACATTTTTCTAAATATCTCAACAACCAAGTAGCACAGAGAGAAATTCTTAGCTTCATGGGAAAGCTCTCATCTAGATACATAAACTGCTGCAGACAGTATGTGTGTAACTTGAGGAGTTTTTGAGACATTGTAAGTTGTTTACAAAATATTACAAATGTAATAGTTACTCCCCCAGATTTATGAAGCCCTTTATAGTGTGCAGGATTAGTCTAAGAGCTATTTCAGGCAATATGGCTGATGTGTGATCCAGGAACGAGCTCCCGGGACATGCACGTGAGCTCTTAGGCTAATCCTGCATGGGCTGAGCTCCTGTATGCAAAAAATCAATATTCTGCCATGCACATCAATGGCAGGCAGAAGACAACATGGCCAGTGAGTAATGGTTGCTAAGGGAGGAGGCTCAGTGTGGGACATGTAACTATGCATTAGCAGGCAATCCTATGCAAATGAGGGAAAGGGTACTGAATCCTAGATATTCCCAGGGTGTGAGGCAGGTCCCAAGAGTGTAAGAGTGTAAACAGCTGGGTGCAAGACTAGGATATAGGTGACATCATGGGGGTGTGTGTGTGAGGCATACTGTAAGAGGATTGGAGACCTGTGGCTCAGGATTGCTCCTAGCTCAGCACAGCTAAGCTAGAGGTGTGTCTAAACCTGCCTAGCATTCTTTACAAAATGTAAGTGGGTGTGCGCACCACGCCACCGGGTTTTACAGGAAGAAAAAGGAAGTTAAACCAGGAAAAAGCAGCTCTGTGCACATTTGAGCACTTTGTTTGTGCGGCGTGTACACGGATTTAAACAGGGAGGCAATGGGAAGGGAAAACAGCAGTAGGAAGGTAATCAAGGAGTACTACCTTAGCTGACAGGTGAAATGTATCAGAATCAGCCAATTACAAAGACAGCAGGCCAGCCCAGCCCAACACACCACTATAAACTATGCAAACACCTTTTTCCCCTTGTTTTTCCCAAAAACTCTGCACCACCGGTGTATACAGATGGGGAAATTTTACAAAAAGAAAGCAAGAGAAAAAATGTTAGGGGCTGATTTTGCTATCATAAACCAGCATGTGCAAGAGGCTGAGGGTGGAGAGGATGTGAATGCTGCTGAGCAACCCACAGTGAGGAGATGGAGAAGAGTGTACAGACCCAGGGTAACCTACCAAGGGCTACATGAGCTGGAGATAGTGGAGTGCTATAGGGTAGACAGGGACCTCCTACAGCAAATTGTTGTGAGCTGTGCCGGCCACGCCCGACACACAGACCTAACAGAGGGGAACCCATCCCAGTGGATACCAAGGTATGTGTAGGCCTAAGAATACTAGCTACAAGTACCTTCCAAATGTCCACAGGGGATATGATGGGGATTTCACAGGCATCAGCATCCAGGGTACTCCACAGGTTCCTAGATGCCATGTCAGCACGTGTCGGTGAGCACGTATATTTCCCCATCTCCTGTGAGGCATTGGCCAGCAATATGTGTCTCTTCCACCAAATAGCAGAATACCCTGAGGTAGTGGGTGCAATAGACTGCACACACATATGCATGGAACACCGCCAGGTTAGTGGGGTAGGGTCTACATCAACCGCAAGGGCTTCCCCTCCATCAACTTCCAGGGCATGTGCGATGCCCAGGGCATAATAAGGAATGTGTGTGCTTGCTGCCCTGGAAGCTATCACGATTCCCACATCTGGCATCTGACGCAGCTGTACCAGACATTTGCCAATGGGGACATCCCACACAGTCACCTAGTGGGGGATGCTGGATATGCACTGGAGGCATGGCTGATGACACCCATCAGAAATGCACACACACCCGAACAAGAACTCCATAATGAGGCACACACACAAACACGAATCATAATAGAACATGGTGTTTGAGATGCTCAAGTCATGGTTCCGGTGCCTGGACACATCTAGTGGAGCCTTGGAGTACTCACCAGCTACTTGTACCCAAATGATCCTTGCATGTGCTGTGCTACACAATATGATCCTGCAGAAACAGCTGCAGCTGGAACAGCATGGGGCAGGGCCATACAGCCCCCCACCAGTGCCAAGGCCTGCACAGGAGCAGAGTGACTCGGAGGAGGAACAACCTGAGCCTGCCCCAGTAGGCAGAAGGATGCATGTCCAGTATGCACTGGCCTTGGCAAAGAGGCAATGCATAGCACATGCACTAACACAATAGGGACCCAGGGAATGGCACATCTATCTGACTCACACATAAAGTAAAAGGGATGCCAAACATGACACTACTTGTGCTCAACCATGTATAGGGAGTGTACTATGTGCATCTGACATACGCAGCCCTGCAGCACCGCCCTCAATACTGGGACACCCACAAGGTAAGCGACTCACACATGCCAGTTGGGGGGCACATACCCAACAACAGTCACAGCCAGCAGGATAGGTGTAGACAAACACAAACAAATGCTGTACTATGGCCTCTGAATGAGCCCTATGGGTAGCCCCTCCCCAGGCCTACACAGACAGACTACAGCAGGCCAGCCAGTTGGATGTAAGTTGTGAAGGATAGGAAGTCAGAAACTAATATGTAGGTAGTTAAAGCTAAGATCTATAATACCAGTACAGTCTTAGCAAATGTGTAAAAGTATAAGGTGTGCCCCCCATCCTAAGTACACTTATAGTCACAGTCAGGTGTGCCCCCCCCACTCTTGTGTAGAAATGTAGAAACAGTCAGGTGTCCCTCCCCCGGCTATGCAGAAATGTAGCAACAGTCAATGCCAAATGAGCGATGTATACCCTGCAGACAGAGCATGCTACCTCTCGGTGTACAACACAAAGGTCAGCACTGCAGTACAAACTACCTGGACTTGATCCACACATGCAATATAGATGGCCATACTGGGCATGCTCACACACTTAGAGGAATGAAGCCAATGTCAGTCAACAACATACTGAAAGGTCATACTGGGCATGCTCACTCACACATGAAGGCCATGTCAGCAAACACCAGTGGACCAGACATATCTGGCAGTTGCAGTTCTTAGTGCAGACACATGTCAGTATGCACCACTCCTGCCTTGCACACACAGTGGATAGAAATACAGACATATATGTAAGGACAACACACTATAATAAGCCAAAGGTAGATGAACATAGATGTGTGGAAGAGGGTGACCGTGACAAGGAGCCATCTGGGCCTGTCCCACCCAGCACACAGCCAAAGAGCCCCAAACACATGAGGTGCAGGTGTCACTCATTGCAGATACTACTCCAGTATCTGTCAGCATGATGGTGTGTTGCACATGCCAGCTGTGCAACATGACTGTACAAGGAAGTAGTCACCTAGTAGCTGTATACACGTACCTGTGGCATATGACTCCGTGTGTGCCCACATGCAGTATGTCAACCCCCACATGAATGGGTTACGGCCCATGCACACACCGCCCCCACCCCCATAGCAATATCATGATAAGCCTGCTGAGGTCATCCAATGTGAAATACACCTTTGGGAGAGCTGTAGCCCAGTAATCCCCATGGCGCATCCCATAACTGCATACTGCTGTAGTGATAAACTAGTTAGGTAGTAGTCCTAACCCCAGACTTCCAACTGTGTGAGTGTGTATTTGTGTGTGTGTCTCTCTGTCTCTGTGTAGAGAGAAATGCTTTTTATGCTACTCACACTCTGTACAGTTCATATACACAACTCTGGCAAGGCTGCTGATGTCACTCACCTAGAAATACACCTTTTGGGAAAACATAGCCGAGTAATCTCGGTAGCAGACCTGTAACTGCGTACTGCTGTAGTGTGATAAAGTAGTTAGGTAGGAGTTCTAACCCCAGACCTGGCAACGGTGTGCTTGTGTGTGAATCTGTGTGTGTGTGTGTGTGTGTGTGTGTGTGTGTGTGTGTGTGTGTGTGTGTGTGTGTGTGTGTGTGTCTGACGGAGTAGAAAGCAATGCTTTTTAGGCCACTCACACCCCGTACAATTCATATACCAACTTTGGCAAGACTGCTGATGTCACTCACCTAGAAATACGCCTCTTGGGAAAGCATAGCCCAGTAATCTCTGTAGTGCATCCTGTAACTGTGTACTGCTGTAGTGTAATAAAGTAATTAGGTAGGTGTTCTAACCCTAGACTTGGTAACTGTGTGTGTGCGTGTGTGTGTGTGTGTGTGTGTGTGTGTGTGTGTGTGTGTGTGTGTGTGTGTGTGTGTGTATGTGAATCTTTGTGTCTCTGTCTGTCTCTGACTGAGTGATGAGCAATGCTTTTTAGGTCACATATATTCCTTAGAATTCATATACCCAA
Source organism: Protopterus annectens (assembly GCF_019279795.1). Lineage (NCBI taxonomy): Eukaryota > Metazoa > Chordata > Ceratodontiformes > Protopteridae > Protopterus > Protopterus annectens. The sequence continues at coordinate 212,198,361 of NC_056730.1, forward strand.
CATTGGCAAGGCTGCTGGTGTCACTCACCTACAAATACACCTCTGGGAAAGTCATAGCCCAGTAATGTCTGTAGCGCGTTCTGTAACTGTGTACTGCTATAGTGTGATGTAGAACTGTGTTAGAGTTCCATCACCACCCATGGCAGTTCTGGATGTTTTGCATGTGTTTCAATGTCTGTGTATGGAGTTTCATAGGCTACTCACTCACAGTATATTTCAAATGCCCTACTTTGCCAATCTGCTGATGTCATTCATTGTGAAATAAAACTTTGGGGAGAAAAGTCCATGTAACCCCTGTGGTGCGACCTATAACTGCTCCATGCAGTAGTGTGATATAGGCCTTGGTCAGGGGTTCTATACCCACACATGACAGTGGTAGATGGTTTGTGAGTGTCTCACTGGCTGTGTAGGGAGCAATGCATGTTAGGCTAATCATTCGCAGTACAGGTGAAATGCCCTACTCTGGTAATCCTGCTGATGCCAGTCACTGTGAAATATACCTTTGGGGAAGAAATACTCCAGTAATGTCCATGGCACATACTATAACTGTGTAGTGCTGTAGTGTAATAAACTAGGTAGGTAGGTAGGGGTTCAACTCCCAGACATGACAGGTGTGCATGTGTGTGTGTGTGTGTGTGTGTGTGTGTGTGTGTGTGTGTGTGTGTGTGTGTGTGTGTGTGTGTAAAACACATATCCTGTGTAGAGGTGAGTGTGTGACAACTGTTGCCAATGTGGAAGGGGTTTTGATGATTACTTTTATGGTGGCCCTACTATATATCACAATGTCAACTATACAGGGATAACAGATGTAAATGAGCTGGCAGGCTGAGGTGACATACCCATACATGTGACATCAAGGCCAGCCAATCAACATTAGCAACCCCACTATTACCCAGAGCACACACTCAACCCATGTGTCATACACGCACACATGCCTATGCAACAGCCAATATGTGGGTAGTGCACTGCATATTGGCCCCTGATAGTAACTATGCAGTGATAGCAGTGGGCTACAGAGGGCATGTCACCCTACCCATCTGTCCAATATGCATGTACATGCAGACAGTGCACCTCTACCATGTTCCCCAATGGACACCTGCACCACCTGTGGTGCATTCACGTGACACACAATGAACATGCCATGCCTGACAACATGCCCTTTATAGACAGATGACACTGACATCAGGGAATGCTGTTGGCATGCTATCAATGTAGGTGAAGGGTAAACCAGCTGTCCATTATGAGTTCCTGCCACAGGTGGGCAAGACTGGCACATCTGATGATAATCTGTGTTCACAGCATGGGCCAGACACCCCAGGTACTGTTCCACATGTCACTGTACATACATGTGGGAAGTATGCACATCCCAGACACCACCCATGTCATGGACTAAGGAACACATACATGCCATGTGGTATACAGCATTGACCACACACAATAGTCACCCAGCTGACTGGACGGGGGATGCCATATCCACCTGTGTGAGCAAATTCAGTAACTACAGGCCTGAACCACAATGCAGATCATTGTCATGTGGCCTGATGCCAAGGTATACCCATTGCCTACCCCTGTACAGCCTGCTGGTGCAGTTGACCACCACATACCTGTGTAGACATGCACCCATGCATGTCAGAACTGGCACCCTGTGTGTTCGTGTGTATGTGTATTGTATGTTGCGTATGTCCACATCCACACTCACTACAACCCCCCAAGGCATACTGAAGCATGCTATCTGATGTCTGACATCTCCTCATACTCCTTGCCCATATGGCCTCCATATGACCCTTGTGGGGCATGTGATACCTGCACATTGATGTGTTGTGGCAATTCCACTAGTGATAAGTTGCACTGCTGGCCCTGTCAAGTCTGTCAATGTGTGTGAGTCCCTGTGTGAGTATGCCTGTGTTGACACTGGCACCTGTTCATGCAGACAGGCATGTGTATGACACCTGCTGTATATATACCGTATCCCTGTTGCAGATGTCACTTACCCTCACATATATGTTCTGAGTGCTCCACATCAGGTAACCCATGTGGTGCATCCAATAACTGCATTGAACTGTGATATCACTACATAGTTGTTGGGGGGTTGATATCCTGTACTGATAGGTGTGTGGCACAAACATGTTTCAGTTTTACTCTCCCACCCATCCCTGACATGTATCTGCCTCTGTCTGCCTCCCCCACTCCCTCTCTGCTGGATGTGGAAACCCACACATGCCTTGCTTAGGCAGCAGCATGTGTATTTTACATAGGTTCATAGGTTCATAGGTTTATACTAGGCTATCTCCCAGCTTTGGAAAAGTGGCTTACCCACCCTTTCTTTCCTAAGTGCATTGGGTTGT